>NW_018408705.1:574386-582209 GCF_002113885.1 Mizuhopecten yessoensis
AAATATCAGTATAAACTTACCTGTATGATCAGTGTCAATAAATATCAGTATAAACTCACCTGTCTGATCAGTGTCAATAAATATCAGTATAATCTCATATGATGTATCAACATTTCAAATGTAGGTCACTGTGTCCTACATTGTATTTATTTCACGATTCACTGACATTAATTAGGTCAGTTTGTGTAAAGCTCAATTGCTCTAATTCTAAATGTTTATATCTTGTCAAACTTCTTAATTTTGTGGATACATCTTAAGGAGTGCTTTACCAATATTCCAAAAGTAGGTCACTGTGAGCTATATCTTCCAATTCATTGACTTTGAATTTTCATTTAGCCTTATTTTCTTCAAACAGGAGGAGGGGAATATGTATAATATTTTGATTTTAAATTAAAAATAAGATAAGTTTTTTTACTGTTTGTTCGATTAATTTTGCTGTTTTGAATTGAAGGGCCAGGCTCGATGCTGGAGGAGATGGTTACGCTAACCAATTCAGTGGTAAGTCTACCATGTTTCCTTTACATTTGTAGGTATTTTCACTCACTTGAGGGAGGGGGTGAGGGGACACAATGTCGCTGTCAGTAATGAATTTGCTGCACTGTAGATGAAATCTGTTCTGGATGCATGTTGTATACAGAATGCACACTAGTAACACATTGACAAAGTCAAAAGGAGTGTCGACAACAAGGCGGGATCTTTCGTTTTTGACAAAATTGTATCAGACAATGTTGACATATGTATCGGCTCACTGGTGAGTTGTCATTAGAAGGTCTTAATTGGTAGGTAGTGTAGGAAATGGTAAAGACAAATGATAAACCAAATCTGCTGATTTTGGTCTTGAAGAGAAATCTTATTTGTTTTTATAATTGTAACATGAATGAGAGTAGTGTGCTTCCACCGAGGATCGAACCCAAACTAATACTAGTTGGATGCTGTGCCACTTAGCTTAAGGGAAATTGCCTATAACACAAAGCTAGAAGGCGACCGTAATTCCATGTACAATTACAATCTGCCACACTACTCCCCCTTTTTTAAATGTGTTGGCCTTCGAACACAACAACCAAGTTTCTAACTCCCTGTCACCACAGGGAGGGTCACAGACACCATTTGTAACAGGAAAGAGAGTAGTGTGTTTCCACAGGGGATCCAACCCGCAACCCCAGACTTCCTAGTCGGACACTAAACCATTGAGCTAAAGGGAAATCCCTCTAGAGTGAAACTAGAAGGTGACTGTAATCCTATGTACAATTAAAATCTGCCCCAACCCCCTTTTTTAAATGTGTTTGCCCTCCAACATTTCAATCCAGTTTCTTACTCGAGCTCCCTGTCATCACAGGGAGGGTCACAGACACCGTTTGTGACAGGAATTGAGAGTAGTGTGCATCGACTGGGGATTGAACCCACAATCCCTAGGTTCCTAGTCGGATGCTCTACCAGTGACCACTGAGCTAAAGGAAAATTCTCTCAAGCGCGAAGCTAGAAGGGGACCGTAATCCTATGTACAATTAATAGCTGCCACATGATGAATACAGCATTTCCCTACAGTATATTTCAGCAAAGAACTGAGTCACGTTTTTTGGCTTCCTAATGTCAATACATTTTTGTGGGTTTATCCAAGACATTTGACCAATGATATACAACGAATATGGGTCTCCTACAAAAACTTAAAAAAAAGAATAGATGTAAAAATGATATAAAAACTATTTTTATGATAGTGAAACCCGAGTGAATTGAAGCTGAGTGTTGCAAATTATTTTTAACTTTGATGAACTTTTGCCATACAATTATAAGTACTTGTACATGTACATGTAATGTAAGTTAGGATATAAGAATGCTAGATTTGGAAAAAAAACAGTAGAAAAAAGTGATAATTGTAACAGTAGCCTTTAAAAAAAGTCCCTAGAACAACTCTCATAGTCCAAAATGACGCTAATGGAAGTCCCTTTGTAATACACAAACAAACAACTTGGGGGAATATCTAAATTTTGACCAACCAGAGGCAGGTTTATTTGTTAATGATACAAAGTGTAATAAGAAACAGAGCAAACACAATAAGTCCCCCAAATTTAGTTTTGGGGACAAAAATGAATGTTTTATACAAGAATAAAATGTTTTTTCAGAATTATTTGTAAACTAACAGTAAATATTTGTTCTTCCTGTGAGAATGTCTTACTAATATGCTGAAATTAATAAATTACATATTTTAGCACATTTGATGTTTCTATTTTACACAGGTGGGGATTCCTTGCTCATGTCCGAGAACATGTGGATAGATTTTGCCAACTATGAGACCTCCAAAGGTATGTCTCATTTATTATCTCCTGCTTTCATCGAAATGGGGGATATTAATTTTGGTCGGTTTGTCCGTCGGTTGGTCCGTCTGTGCCTGCAATAACTACAACAAATGTTAACCGATTTTCTTCAAACTTGGTCTCAGGCTTAAATGCCTTAATGGCTCGGCCAAGTTCGATGACCACTTTCAGCGGACCCCATTTGGCGGAGTGATGGCTCCTTGAACAATGAAAAACATCATTATCTGCCGTGCTTCGTTTCCGTGCAATAACTACAAAAAATGGTTGACCAATTTTCTTCTTGGTCACAGGGTTATATGCCTTCAGGGCTCGACCACATTTGATGATTACTTTCAGCGGACTCCAATTGGCAGAGTTATGGCCCCTTGAATAATTAAAACTGTCATTATCTACAAGCTTCGTTTACGTTCAATAACTACAACAAATGTTAACAGATTTTCTTCAAACTTGGTCAAAGGGTTGAATGCCTAAGGGCTCGGCCAAGTTCGATGATCACTTTCAGCTGACCTCTTTGTGGAGTAATGGCCCCTTGAATAACGAAAAACGTCATTATCTACTGCATTTCGTTTCCTTGCAATTACCACAACAAATGTTAACTGATTTTCTTCAAACTTGGTCACAGGGTTGAATGCTTTATGGGCTTCAGGGGACCCCATTTGGCCGAGTTATGACCCCTTGATTAGCAAAAAAGTCATTATCTGCCGTTTCTGTTCATTAACTCTCGCAAATATTATCCGATTGTCTTCAATCTTAGTAACCAGGTTCAACACATTAAGGGCTCAGCCAAGTTTGACAACCATTTTAATCGGACTTCATTTGGCAGAGTTATGACCCCTTGATTAACGAAAAACATCATTATCTGCAGTTTCCGCTTAATAACTAGCAAATTTTAGCCAAATTCCTTTAAATTTGATAACAATGTTTGTGTTCCTCGGTCTTTCCACCCATCTCGGGCACTCTTTTGTTTTCGTGTGATAATTTCTGTAGATATTGTTCAGATGTTTCAACCAAATTCCGTATCCGACTCATGCTATGTTTGCCATGCAATGTGTGTGCATATTTGCGGATAATCAATGAGGTATAGGGCTTTTTCTGTGTCTTAACAGCACATGTTTTAACCTAACCTCAATAATGTTAACCTACAATATGTCCTGCAAGCAGGGGATATACATTCCAAGGATTTGCTTGTATTCTTCTCATTCTCTTGTGAACAGTTTTGCTGATAATGTAAAAACATGTTTTAATGTATTGCTTGTGTAGCACATAAAGTTACAGTCTGTAAATTGCAATTAATTGTTCTTCCATTCTAGCGCGGAACCTGCAGATTCCTCGTGGACGGGGCATTGATACTGTGTTTCTTCTAGATATCTCTGAGAGCTTGGGCAAGGAAGGTCTGGCTCAAATGAAGGAAGTCGTGCTGGAAATTCTTAAAAGTATGGTCATGTTTTTCATACCTGTACATACAAATATTGTAATTATGTAGTTTCTTCTTAAAATTTGAAATGATTTCGACCATTGATATATTTATCTTACGGACCATTGAAAGACGTACTTTAATGATCTCTAAGCTAATAAGCTAGTATAGGAATATTTGAAGACATGTCTTAATGTTATTTATTTGCATGTTAAACTTTATAAACTGTTGATATTGTTTTTTAAATCATTTTTACAGGTATTCAGGGATGCACGTTTACTCACCAGAGGCAGGAGAATGTCGCTATTGCAACATTTGGACATACAACCACAGTGGACTGTCATTTGACCAATGACTATACTGAGATCAAAGACTCACTGGGTAGGTTTTGCTATTGTAACATCTAAGGAATATGAGGGGAAAATACTGCCTTACTGTCAAGCTAGATTTGAATAAAATCTGGAAGAAAAAAGGGATAAATGTAACGGTGGCCGTTACAAAAGTCCCCAAAACAACCCTCATAGTAAAAAATGATGCTTTTTCAGCAATGTGGTATAACCCGGAAACCTACTAGTTCAGCAACGTCGATAATAGTCAGTAGCTGGATGGGTGACGGGCCGCATGTTACATTTGGTGGCAGCGGTGGGATCTCTGTGTGATCATGTAAGGCCAGTTCCTGGTGATTAGGGAAGGTACATTAGTAAAGAGAGAGGACCTACATCATTCCCCAGGCCAAGCCTCGGTAAGAGACTAAACAGAGGGGGGAATAGTGTAACAGCTAAGGAATATGACAGGGAAATACTGCCTTACTGGAAAGCTGGTTTTTCCAGCGATGCCACATAACTCAGGGACCTGCTCACTAGTTCAGCAACGTTGAACATGGTCAGTAGCTGGACGGGTGACCGCCGGCTCGTTACAGTGTGTTTTCAGACTAATGCTGTGTACGTGACTATGATGATGACTCAACATAACTAATATATAATCAATATTTCAAAAAGGTTTACTTTTGCATAAATTCACTATTGTTTAGATAGTGTTATTATTAAAATATCTCCCAAAGATTTATTCAGACAAACTTACAGATCCAATAAATACCACTAGATTAGAATTCTCATGAACCCTGTGGAATGCACATTTAAAACTTGAAATATCACCTGAACATTCGTTCACATGTAGTTTCTAACTTTGGTGATGTTTTTGTGTGAATTTCAAGTATCAGTTTAATCTGGTACAAAGACTTTAAGCCCCCAGGAACATGGGGTCTGTTGTATTTTATTTTAAATATGTTTTAATGTAAATATAATACTTGTGGTCTTTTACAAAAAACTCATGAAGAGAAACAAAGGTATCTTATTAGTTCTATCTAATTGTTACATAGTCTATGGTTAACTGCATTGTTCCTATCCTGATCACAGCACCAGATATAAAAATGCTCAACCCAGCTGAACCAGAGCCCATATTCATGAAACCTTTTTCATGCTCAAACTCAGGTTCTGTGCTCAAGTCTTCTTTCTTGTTCCGTCAATGAATTAATAAAAAATCACATTTTCTCAGTGATTCTGAAGAAATCAGAGAGACTGAAAGATGAATGTCGTTTTTAATTTTTACATTTGACTTTTTGTATGTGTCACTTGATTTAAGTGAGTAATGCTAAAGTTATATTGAGAACAGAACACAAATGCTTGAGCACGAGAATAGTATCATGATTGCGGGCCCAGGTGTAACAATTGTTGTGTGAATATTAACAGATCGACTAAGAACAGAAGGCCGGTCGCCCATGTTGGGAGGACTTTACATGGCATTGTCCGCCATTGCTGCCAGAGGTATGTACAATAGCATACTATAAGTATCTAAAAGAGGGTAGCACACTTAACATTAGGACATAGTACATTAAATAAAGTGAAAGTTCAATGTTCATTTCTCTGAAGGATACCATTACAGCTTTTGACTCCACAATGATTGAACGATGAATTTTGTAATTAAGGTTGGCCTATTTTATATCTGATAAATGGTTCGATACGTTGTATATATAATGACCTTCAAACTTTAGCATTAAGACAGGCAAATTAATTTTTAATGTACATTATTTAAATCATAAGATACTTTATTTAGTTTCATATTATTTCCCAGAAATTTGAGATTCAAATATTAAAAAAATTTCATTAGATTATTCCTTAAAGATTTTTTTATACAGTTAGGTTTAAAAGAAGTGTGACCTTGATTTTTGACTTTTTGACCTCAACAGGATCAGAAACCGTTATCAATGGAGTGTCTGTCCACCCAAGAATTATACTTGTGTCAGATGGTCAAGCCACAGACTCTGAGGTCATCACTGGGACTGACTCCAAAACTCTAAACCTGTCGATGGATGCCCATGTTAGTGTTACTAATATAGATACTTGTATGTGAAAAATTCACCGAGTGTATGTCTTCATTTAGTATCATACACAACAATGAATTCATTCTGCCAGTGAATATTATACTGATGTTTTAGGGCTATTATCCCTTCATACTTACCATTGAATGGCAGTAGGCCTCAATATAACTACCAAATTTGGATGGCTTTCATATCACCTATGAATGCTTTTGCCTGGTTGTTGACATCAGCGTCATCATGACATCCTCATGGTCACAGCAGATAAACTTTGACCATTTCTCGAAATGATGGTTGTTCATTAAAGATGCCTGCACAACAATTCTTTTTAATTTGAAATAATTATTTAATTTAATAATTTCATTTCATTTTCTACAGTATTCAGGTATTCTGAAAATTTAAAATTTATATAAGACTTGAACTGATTTCAGTTTGCATTTATCTTCAATATGATTGGCAACTGGATAACTCTTGACTGCTTCAAAGAAATTGACATTTCCATTTGGAATTTATTTATATTGACTCAATGAATGCTAAGTCAAAACAGTTCATTGTTTACATAAGTGCTTCTAGTTCCTTCATTGTTTACTTGTGCAGCAGTTTTACATTGTTATGTCATTAGTCACACAAGAGCAACCTAGGTTCAGGAATCAGAAACCACTCATAAAAATCTGTCCCCGCTACACATGCAATGATTTTGAAGAGCAAGAATAATAAATGTGATAGTTTGTTTTGCGTTAACATGGAGACCAGAAACTGTCTTTATTTGTCATGTGATCAATGCTTTTATCATCTGACCTTCAGTGGTGTTCAACATTGCATTAATCACCTTTTTTAGGACTCTATAATAAACCTGGCGGTCAGACTTGGAGCTGACCATCATCCTATCACCTGTGTACCCGTAGGAAACGCAAATGAGGTAAGTACTATTCTTATTGATATTGTTTCTGTTCTGAACCCTGCATTTATTGTAAAATCCAAAATGTGACATGAAAAACAAAATATGCTTTAGATTAATTTTGAAAATGTGTGATATTGTAAAGATACTATTTTAGCACTTTTTTTCAATAAATCAAAAGTGCTAAACTATTAAAATAGCTAAATGTGAAATTTTTGTATTCCTACATGTTACAGATAGATGAATCATATATTGCTTAATCTAGAAACATGGAACTTGATGTCTGTCTCTAACCTGCAGAAATACCAGAGCCTTAAGGATCCCTCTTCCTCTGCACTGTATTTTTTCCTATATACATTAACCTTCCCTTAAGTTTGTTTGGATATAACTATAGCGCAGTTGTTTCGTGACACTTCCGTTGACCAGAAAGCTCAGTTTTTGAAGTCTAGGGTTCGAATCCTAATCTAGCCACACAGGTTTATTTTACTCTCAGAACACAATCATTATTTATTTGTTTGTTTAGTTTATTAGCTCACCTGGCACGAAGTGCCAAGTGAGCTTATGCCGTCGCGCGGCGTCCGTCCGTCGTCCGTCAGTCCTCGTCCGTCAACTTTTCTTTAAACAACTTCTTCTGAAGAACGGACAGGCCTAGAGTCATGATATTTGGCTGAAAGCTTCGTTGGTAGGAGCCCTACAAAGTTTGAGAACGAAAATGACCTTGACCTGTTTTCAAGGTCACAGGGGTCAAATATGTCAAAAACTTCAAACGACTTCTTCTAAAGAACTAAAAGGTATAGAATCTTCATATTTGGCTGATGGCTTCCT
>NW_018408705.1:583181-595391 GCF_002113885.1 Mizuhopecten yessoensis
TTACTTAAGCAACTTCTTCTGAATAACCAAGAGGCCCAGGCTAATGATATTTGGCCAGTGGCATGCTGGGATGAAGGGCTACCAAGTTTGTTCAAATGAATGACCTTTGCCCATTTTCAAGGTCACAGGGGTCAAATATGTTGAAACTTTTAAACAATTTCTTCTAAATAACTAAAATGTCTAGGGTGTTATTTATTGAGCCAGTAGCATGCTTGGATAAAGGGCTACCAAGTTTGTTCAAACAAATGACCTTCACTCATATTCAAGGTCAAAGGGGTCAATTGTCTTAAAACTCTTTAAACGACTTCTTCTGTATAACCAAAAGGTCCAGGATGATGATATTTGGCCAGAAGGATGTTGGCATGAAGGGCTACGAAGTCTGTTCAAATGAATGAACTTCGTCCATACTCAAGGTCACAGGGTCAATTGTCTTGAAAACCTTTAAACAACTTCTTTTGTATAACCAAAAGGTCTAGGGTGATGATATTTGGCCAGAATGATGTTGGCATGAAGGGCTACGAAGTTTGTTCAAATTACTGACTTTTGCCCATATTCAAGGTCACAGGGGTCAAATATGTTGAAATCTTTAAACGACTTCTTCTGAATTGACCTTGACACACTTTCATTGTCACATCTGGTCCATAGTGCATAAATCTTTAAAAGTCATCTTCTCAATAAACAAAAGGTATAAGGTGGTGATATTTGGCAAGTTGCATTCTGGTAGAAAGGGCTATGAAGTTTGTTCAACTTTAAATGTCCATGTTTGACTTTCAAGGTCACAGGGGTCAAATGTGTTTTAATCGTTTAACAGGTTCTTCTGAAGTCAAGTCACTAATATTTTGCCTGTAGCTTTATTTTAGTCCACTTTTAAGGTTACAATTGTGAGATTAATACTAGATGAGCGATGCAGGCCCATTGGGCCTCTTGTTATAAATACTTATTGGTTGTGCTGCATGAATCTTTTTACAACCTATACCTACCAACCTGAAGAAAATGTTTAGAAATACCAAGATATGTTATTTCAAATATTATTGTCATTTGAGAACCTGATACTCTTACCCCCACATCCTCATTTCTCTGATAGACCACTCTCTACCTTTATTTTGATTGGATGTTAGAGTGGGGGACATTTATTAATATATAAATATATGTTCTTATGTTTCAGGACTTCCTCTGGCAGATTGCTTCAAAATCTGGAGGTCATATGAGGTCACAGGGTGAAATCCATAAAATAGGCCGATACTTCAAAAACCTGGTATTGTTATTATCTTGTCATACCATAAGATTTAAATTATGAAATGAAGGTCAAAGATGGTCAAATGCAGGTCAAGCCTGCTAATTACAGGTCATTATAGTAGGAAAGTTTTTCAAAGAAATCAAAATAAGTAGTATGTCATTAAAACTGTTAAATTTGCCTATTAACCCTTTCACCCCTAGGTAACTTTAGTAGACTTTACCATCCATTTATCTTGATGATTCCATTGTGGTCCACAGTGCTATGGGGTACTTTGATATTTTAAGCTTTAGAAATCTGAAGTAAGGAGCTGATGAATGTTGGTACTTTATTTGTCGTGATGCTCATTCATACCTTTCAAATCAGCTGTGCTTTCTTTTTTCATTTCAGACTGAGGTGACATCCATGAAGCGTAAACATGACCTAACTACCAAGGATTCCCAGGCGTTTGCTAACCTGGCCCGCAGCATGCTGGTTGATGTCAGTGACTCAGACATTGTAGGTTGTCAGATAGTCTGTGTCTAATGTTCAATATGACGTTCTCAAAAAAGATATAATTCTGCCTGTATCTGATTAATCTAACAATGTTTATAGTACAATTAACAAATATTCATTCAGTTTTCACTTTTCTGTAAGTCATTCGACTGGATGATCAAAGAACACACCCATCATCTCCCAAATTTAATCAATGGTTATTTTGTCAACCTCCCTTACCTCAGTCTAATGACTATGGTGTTGGCCTCCCTTACCTCAGTCTAATGGCCATGGTGTTGGCCTCTCTTACCTCAGTCTTATGGCTATGGTGTTGGCCTCCCATACCTCAGTCTAATGGCTATGGTGTTGGCCTCGCTTACCGCAGTCTAATGACTATGGTGTTGGCCTCCCTTACCTCAGTCTAATGGCTATGGTGTTGGCCTCGCTTACCGCAGTCTAATGACTATGGTGTTGGCCTCCCATACCTCAGTCTCATGGCTTTGGTGTTGGCCTCCCTTACCTCAGTCTAATGGCTATGTTGTTAGCCTCCCTTACCTCAGTCTAATGGCTGTGGTGTTCGCCTCCCATACCTCAGTCTAATGGCCATGGTGTTGGCCTCCCTTACCTCAGTCTAATGGCTGTGGTGTTCGCCTCCCATACCTCAGTCTAATGGCTATGGTGTTGGCCTCCCTTACCTCAGTCTAATGGCTATGGTGTTGGCCTCCCTTACCTCAGTCTAATGGCTATGGTGTTGGCCTCCCTTACCTCAGTCTAATGGCTATGGTGTTGGCCTCCCTTACCTCAGTCTAATGGCTATGGTGTTGGCCTCCCTTACCTCAGTCTAATGGCTATGGTGTTGGCCTCCCTTACCTCAGTCTAATGACTATGGTGTTGGCCTCCCTTACCTCAGTCTAATGGCTATGGTGTTGGCCTCCCTTACCTCAGTCTAATGGCTATGGTGTTGGCCTCCCTTACCTCAGTCTAATGGCTATGGTGTTGGCCTCCCTTACCTCAGTCTAATGGCTATGGTGTTGGCCTCCCTTACCTCAGTCTAATGGCTATGGTGTTGGCCTCCCTTACCTCAGTCTAATGGCTATGGTGTTGGCCTCCCTTACCTCAGTCTAATGGCTATGGTGTTGGCCTCCCTTACCTCAGTCTAATGGCTATGGTGTTGGCCTCCCTTACCTCAGTCTAATGGCTATGGTGTTGGCCTCCCTTACCTCAGTCTAATGGCTATGGTGTTGGCCTCCCTTACCTCAGTCTAATGGCTATGGTGTTGGCCTCCCTTACCTCAGTCTAATGGCTATGGTGTTGGCCTCCCTTACCTCAGTCTAATGACTATGGTGTTGGCCTCCCTTACCTCAGTCTAATGGCTATGGTGTTGGCCTCCCTTACCTCAGTCTAATGGCTATGGTGTTGGCCTCCCTTACCTCAGTCTAATGGCTATGGTGTTGGCCTCCCTTACCTCAGTCTAATGGCTATGGTGTTGGCCTCCCTTACCTCAGTCTAATGGCTATGGTGTTGGCCTCCCTTACCTCAGTCTAATGGCTATGGTGTTGGCCTCCCTTACCTCAGTCTAATGGCTATGGTGTTGGCCTCCCTTACCTCAGTCTAATGGCTATGGTGTTGGCCTCCCTTACCTCAGTCTAATGGCTATGGTGTTGGCCTCCCTTACCTCAGTCTAATGGCTATGGTGTTGGCCTCCCTTACCTCAGTCTAATGGCTATGGTGTTGGCCTCCCTTACCTCAGTCTAATGGCTATGGTGTTGGCCTCCCTTACCTCAGTCTAATGGCTATGGTGTTGGCCTCCCTTACCTCAGTCTAATGGCTATGGTGTTGGCCTCCCTTACCTCAGTCTAATGGCTATGGTGTTGGCCTCCCTTACCTCAGTCTTATGACTATGGTGTTGGCCTCCCTTACCTCAGTCTAATGGCTATGGTGTTGGCCTCCCTTACCTCAGTCTAATGGCTATGGTGTTGGCCTCCCTTACCTCAGTCTAATGGCTATGGTGTTGGCCTCCCTTACCTCAGTCTAATGGCTATGGTGTTGGCCTCCCTTACCTCAGTCTAATGGCTATGGTGTTGGCCTCCCTTACCTCAGTCTAATGGCTATGGTGTTGGCCTCCCTTACCTCAGTCTAATGGCTATGGTGTTGGCCTCCCTTACCTCAGTCTAATGGCTATGGTGTTGGCCTCCCTTACCTCAGTCTAATGGCTATGGTGTTGGCCTCCCTTACCTCAGTCTAATGGCTATGGTGTTGGCCTCCCTTACCTCAGTCTAATGGCTATGGTGTTGGCCTCCCTTACCTCAGTCTAATGGCTATGGTGTTGGCCTCCCTTACCTCAGTCTAATGGCTATGGTGTTGGCCTCCCTTACCTCAGTCTAATGGCTATGGTGTTGGCCTCCCTTACCTCAGTCTAATGGCTATGGTGTTGGCCTCCCTTACCTCAGTCTAATGGCTATGGTGTTGGCCTCCCTTACCTCAGTCTAATGGCTATGGTGTTGGCCTCCCTTACCTCAGTCTAATGGCTATGGTGTTGGCCTCCCTTACCTCAGTCTAATGGCTATGGTGTTGGCCTCCCTTACCTCAGTCTAATGGCTATGGTGTTGGCCTCCCTTACCTCAGTCTTATGACTATGGTGTTGGCCTCCCTTACCTCAGTCTAATGGCTATGGTGTTGGCCTCCCTTACCTCAGTCTAATGGCTATGGTGTTGGCCTCCCTTACCTCAGTCTAATGGCTATGGTGTTGGCCTCCCTTACCTCAGTCTAATGGCTATGGTGTTGGCCTCCCTTACCTCAGTCTAATGGCTATGGTGTTGGCCTCCCTTACCTCAGTCTAATGGCTATGGTGTTGGCCTCCCTTACCTCAGTCTAATGGCTATGGTGTTGGCCTCCCTTACCTCAGTCTAATGGCTATGGTGTTGGCCTCCCTTACCTCAGTCTAATGGCTATGGTGTTGGCCTCCCTTACCTCAGTCTAATGGCTATGGTGTTGGCCTCCCTTACCTCAGTCTAATGGCTATGGTGTTGGCCTCCCTTACCTCAGTCTAATGGCTATGGTGTTGGCCTCCCTTACCTCAGTCTAATGGCTATGGTGTTGGCCTCCCTTACCTCAGTCTAATGGCTATGGTGTTGGCCTCCCTTACCTCAGTCTAATGGCTATGGTGTTGGCCTCCCTTACCTCAGTCTAATGGCTATGGTGTTGGCCTCCCTTACCTCAGTCTAATGGCTATGGTGTTGGCCTCTCTTACCTCAGTCTAATGGCTATGGTGTTGGCCTCCCGTACCTCAGTCTAATGGCTATGGTGTTGGCCTCTCTTACCTCAGTCTAATGGCTATGGTGTTGGCCTCCCTTACCTCAGTCTAATGGCTATGGTGTTGGCCTCTCTTACCTCAGTCTAATGGCTATGGTGTTGGCCTCTCTTACCTCAGTCTAATGGCTATGGTGTTGGCCTCTCTTACCTCAGTCTTATGGCTGTGGTGTTGGCCCCCCATACCTCAGTCTAATGGCTATGATGTTGGCCTCCCTTACCTCAGTCTTATGACTATGGTGTTGGCCTCCTTTACCTCAGTCTAATGACTATGGTGATGGCCTCCCTTACCTCAGTCTAATGGCTATGGTGTTGGCCTCCTTTATTTCAGTCTTATGGCTGTGGTGTTGACCTCTTTTACCTCAGTCTTATGGCTATGGTGTTGGCCTCCCTTACCGCATTCTTATGGCTATGGTGTTGGCATCCCTTACCTCATTAAACAGCTGTTGTGTTAATCGCCCCTTACATCAAGCATTGGCAGTTGTGATAACCTTCCTAACCTAAATCAGAATTTATTTAGCCTAGCTCTACCCTGTTTGTTTTTTGGATTTTTTAAGGCGTCAGTTTAATATTTTGCTTGTTTACTGTATTTATCATTTATTGTACACAAAGCTATCGCTTTAGCCCCTATTATGTATCCTTCCTGTTAGTATTGTCAAATATTTCTGAATTAATTGAGGATATTCTAATAACCAAGGCAGAGTGGGGTTAGGGAAAATTTCATCTATTAAAAATATAATCATCCCAAGATATGTTGATTGCTGTACAAGTAGGATTTGTTTATCACCTAGGTATAGTGTTGGTTCTTTTGCTATCCTTGAGAATGACATAGCTACTGTTCTTTCTTTCAAAATTTTGAAGCCCCCACTGATCAGCCTATTCTTGTATCGCTTCTATTGTTCTTTGGACTATTTTCTAATTGTTTGTTACAATTGCTATTCCAAATGCTGGTGCTGTCAGCAAGTTGAACTATTCTTGCTAATTTATTGTTGTAGCTAATAGCAGTTGTGTTTATGTCCCAAACTTTAATCAATAGCTATTGTATTTACCTCCCTTACCTTGTGATTTCCTCCCTGACCTTAATCAATGGCTATTGTGTTAACCTCCTATACTTCATTCCGTAGCTATTGTATTTACCTCCCTTAACTTTATTTTTCCTCCCTGACCTCAATCAATGCCTGTTGTGTAATAACTTCCTGTACTTCAATCAATAGCTATTGTATTTTCCTCCCTTACCTTGTGTTTTTTCCTCCCTGAACTCAATCAGTAGCTGTTGTGTTAACCTCCTATACTTTAACCAATAGCTATTGTATTTCTCTCCCTTACCTTGTGATTTCCTCCCTGACCTTAATCAATGGCTATTGTGTTAACCTCCTATACTTCATTCAATAGCTATTTTATTTACCTCCCTTACCTTGTGTTTTCCTCCCTGACATTAATCAATGACTGTTGTGTTAACCTCCTGTACATTAAATTAACAAATAGCTATTGTATTTTCCTCCCTTAACTTGTTTTTCCTCCCTGACCTCAATCAATGCCTGTTGTGTAATAACCTCATGTACTTCAATCAATAGCTATTGTATTTACCTCCCTGAACTCAATCAGTAGCTGTTGTGTTAACCTCCTATACTTTAACCAATAGCTATTGTATTTACCTCCCTTACCTTGTGATTTCCTCCCTGACCTTAATCAATGGCTATTGTGTTAACCTCCTATACTTCATTCAATAGCTATTGTATTTACCTCCCTTACCTTGTGTTTTCCTCCCTGACCTTAATCAATGACTGTTGTGTTAACCTTTTATACGTTAAATTAACAAATAGCTATTGTATTTTCCTCCCTTAACTTGTTTTTCCTCCCTGACCTCAACCTGACCTCCTATACTTTGATCAATAGCTATTGTATTTACCACCCTTACCTTGTGTTTTCCTCCCTGACCTTAATCAATAGCTGTTGTGTTAACCTCCTATACGTTAAATTAACAAATAGCTATTGTATTTACCTCCCTTAACTTTATTTTTCCTCCCTGACCTCAATCAATGCCTGTTGTGTAATAACTTCCTGTACTTCAATCAATAGCTATTGTATTTACCTCCCTTACCTTGTGTTTTTTCCTCCCTGAACTCAATCAGTAGCTGTTGTGTTAACCGCCTATACTTTAACCAAAAGCTATTGTATTTACCTCCCTAACAGGAGGACATGATGCTGATCCTACTTGAGACGGACAGTTTTAGTAGCTGTACGACACAGGAGGAAATACTTGACCCTAGAATGCCCTTGATGGGAGCACGGGTCAGGCGTGGCAAGGACTGGGTTTGGGGTGACCAGGACCTTGGTGGGCCAGGAACTATCACCAGTCACTGCAACAATATAGGTGATTGCCAGTCGTCAGAAATTAAGCGTCATTAATTGTCTAATTAAGAGGTAAAGAAAAATGAGTTGTATGATTATGCCAGAAGACCAGTGTAACAGTGGTCATTATCTTTTTCAATCCCTCCACTAGGAGTCGAACCCATGGACCTCTGGCTCACTAGTCTAACACTCTACCGAATGAGCTAAAGAGAAATTCTCCCTAGCCGAGTCAGTAAGGAGCAGCTAGTATTTAACCAGGGTGACACCAGGATATTATGATAACCTGCCATTTTTAGGTCACCTGAGCTTTGCTCAAGTGACCTATTCCAATCGCTTTTCGTCCGTCGTCGTCCGTCGTGTGTCGTGCGTCGTGCGTAAACTTTTACATTTTCAACTTCTTCTCAAGAACCAGTGGATGGATTTTTTTCAAACTTGGTCAGAATCATCCTTGGTAGATGAGGCTTCAAAATTGTAAAATTGGGATTCCTACCCCCACCCCTGGGGCCAGGGCGGGGCCCCAAAGGGAAAATTATCCAATATTTCAAAAATCTTCTTCTCCAGACTCACAGGTACTACAGTGATTTTCTCTACGTGGAAAGAAAGATCATCAGGGGCTTTACTTAAATTGTAAATTTCAGGACCCCCGAGCTATCCGTTCTCCCTTGGGGAGGGGGTAAAGTTTACTATAGTTTATATAGGGAAATAACACTTTTGGGTATATTTTGACAACTTTCTGTAGGAAATTATTTTTACTTGGTGAGAATTATCCTTGGAGGTAGATGGTTTCAAATTGTAAAATTGAGATTCCTACCCCGACCCCTGGGGCCAGGGCGGGGCCCCAAAGGGAAAATTAATCAATATTTCAAAAATCTTCTTCTCCAGACTCAGAGGTACTACAGTGATTTTCTTTACGTGGAAAGAAAGATCATCAGGGGCTTTATTTAAATTGAAAATATCAGGACCCCGAGCTATCCGTTCTCCCTTGGGGAGGGGTTAACGTTTAATATAGTTTATATAGGGAAATAACACTTTTCGGTATATATTTTATCCATTTTCAGCAGAAAATTGCTCAAACTTAGTCAGAATCATCTTGGGTAAATGAGAGTTTTACTTTGTAAAATTAGGATTCCTGCCCCATCCCCAGGGGCTAGGGCGGGGCCCCAAAGGGAACATTTACCAATATTTTCAAATTCTTATCCATTGATGACATGACAAGTATTGTATTTCACTTAGTTTACATGCTGATTTCCACATCACATCTAAACAATAAAATAAAGCTACCAGTATCTATGATATAACTCAGGTGACCGCTAAGGCCCTTGGGCCTCTTGTTCTATTGCACTGTAGTATGACTAAACTAGACTTGTCTTGGCAAGCTGGTCCTTTTAAAGTCACACATAGCATTTGTAAAGAAATCAAGTATACTCATCATTACTTTTATTGTCAGGTTTTAATAATAGGAAGTAGTTACGAAAATTAAAGATTGCCTCCCAATGTCTCTGTATCAGATTCTGTAAATATACATATTTTAGCAGTACTCTAATCTTAGCACTTTCTGCATAATTTAGATATTGCATGAATTAATGATTGTGCTCATTGAAGTTTCTGTATATAAGGGTAGTTACGTATGGCATATGTGTCTTGGGTTGCCCAAATTCTTCAATGCACAAATCTGTTTTGTAGCACAAACTTTTATGGATATCCCGCATGAACAAAAATGAATCAAGTGTATCTTATAAATTCCTCCAATTTAAGTCACAAAAATGTATTTTGGAGACTTCTTTGGTTTTACTTTTAACATTTGTTCTTCTTCTTTCCTCTTTCCTCCTCTGTAAGCATGTCTCTGTGGATTTTCAGAAACCACAAGTTGGATTATGATGAATTGTGGCTTGAGAACTAGGCCGCTTACTAGATGTGCAAAGTACTTTTTCAATGCAGCTGCCCATCAACGGTGGTTGCCACGGTCGTGGTCCACCATTTTCTTGGAAACTATAAGACAGATTCCAATGAAACCTCACATGAGTATTGGAGGGCATGCGTAGATGTGTTAAAAGCTATTTATTTCACAGCTGTACATCTAAGATGGTCTCTAATTGGTCAAAATTAAGATATTTACAATTTCATATCAAATTTGGTACATTTATATAGGTGTGTATCATGCCGTTACGAATAGCTTAGTGATCTCTCTTAGAATCATAGACGAGCACTTGTTATTTTTTATGGTTCCATAACAACCATGAAAACCATGAACATTATCACGTTCATGGCGAGCATTTCATGTTATAATGGAATGCTACAATTTGATTCTGCTAAAGTAAGTACTTTTACAGTATTCAGATTTCAGTTTTCGTGAGTAGACTTTTATGATAAACAATGGCAGTGTGATTGTATAGTGCCGTCGCTGGGGCTCAAACCCGCGACCCTTGGCTCTCCAGCCCGATGCTCTACTGCTGAGCTAAAGGGAAATTTCCTACAGCTGACGCTTGTTAGGCAACCTAATAAATACACATATTTTACATTATCGTAGTCATCAGTTCAACAGCAAGACTGACATGACAACTACATGTATGCATGACTCAATTGTTCACGATTTGAATTAAGGTTATTTGGTCGTCCAGTGGGACCTAAATAATGTGAAGGGACGGTACAGATATGGAGCAGATGACAAATATGACCTGACATTGACCCAGGAACCACGTATTCTTAGTCAGGACGAGCTGATTGGTGCAGGATGTCTCGTTTGTAGAGGTCAGTATCAATGTATTGTGTATATTTAACATCTTAAATGCATTTTCCATTGGGGATGAGTTTCATAAATTTTCTTCAAAATGGAAACAAATTGAGAACATTTTTAATCGTATAAACAAGAGTGACCATTTTCAAGATATCAATGACGCCATCTTGGAATCTGTGGCCTGATGTTTATTGTCCTAATTGAAGGGTACAGTGGCTGAGTTGTGTCATTTCGTTATTTTGCCCAGAATAGACAAGATTTAGTAACTTTTTATTTGCATTGCTCTGGGCAAATTAGCCACCGTAGAAGGGTCATATAGCACTAGTTACAAATGACAAAAATATGACATGGCATAAAGCAGCAGGTGTGTGATAAATGCACTTATTATTTTCTCATATTATTCCCGACAAGTGATTGGCCAGGAATGCATCAGGTGTCCACCGATAAAAAAACGTTATTGACTTGGAGCGCATGATTTTTGTTGAAGGACTGGGTGTTTCTAAAAATAGAATTAAGACGTGTCTCCAAACAATGCACCGTCCCACTTCTGAAGCTTTTTGTTGTGTTCTTTTTCAGATTGCTTACATTACTGTTTTATAAAATTATAAAACAATTGTAGCCTTTAACTTCGATCAATACCTGGATTTATCGACCTCAGCCAAAGGCTATAATTGAATAGTATTACATACATAATATTGTAAGCTTTACAGATTAATTTATTGTTTCTAGCAAGTGTAAATTAACAAATTAATTCAGATGAAATACATTTTTTGCTGTGTTGAACATTTATAATTGAAATCGTATTTTTACATTTTTGATGGTATGCAAAAAGAGTTCTATTCAGAAATATTCTCCGTGATATACTATGATGCACATTATGGAATATATTTTGTACGAATCTGTATTGCATATACTTGTACCATCATGAATGTTAAAAAGATGCATTTTAATCTTTAAATACATGCATACACATGCACTTTAACCTTATAATGGATTGTTCATGAATCCTTATATCTTAACTATACTCATTGGCTATTGCAGACAAAGACTGGTCTTATGGCCACCAGGATGGAGGTCCTACAAACATAGGGGTTGTTTTTGATGTGAATCCCAATGGCATTGTCAGGGTAAGTGAAATAGAGTCTTCCTTCAATGTAGATAGCTGCAATTGATTTTGAAAGCTGAATTTTGTGCTGTTGATAGAAATAAACATTTCTTGGACTGAACACATCAAACTTCATATGCTGGGATACTGTAAGATGTTGTGTTTCGCTTGGCCACTCTTCCTAATGCTGAACATTTATCCTGATGGCAAATTCAATGATAACTTTTCTAAAAGAAAAACCATTGGAAGCTTATATATCAGTCTGTTATTGCAGGAAGTCACTTAATACAGGTGGTCACTTAATACAGGTGGTCACTTGATACAGGTGGTCATTTGATAAAGGTGGACACTTAATAAAGGTTAACATGAAAATGACTACAATGATGACTTTTATATCCAATGCAAACAAAGTTTGGAGGGGGAGGGGGGGTAGTATTAGTATCACCCTGTTTGTCCATCCATGATCCTTGTAAGTGCAATTCCTCCTATACTGTGTGTTGGATTTTTTTTTTGACTTGACACAGTGAAAGTACATTGTATGTAGATTTGCAGGAAGAAAGGAATTTGAAATTTGCCAGCTTTTCCTTGAGTTATGGCCCTTGTAACTTTCAACTTCGGCTCCAGAAACCTCCTCATTAGGAAGAAAGGAATTCTAATTTGACTATTATTCCTTTAGTTATGCCTTTTAATACTTCCGCTCCAAAAACCTTTTTAGTGCAAGCAGGGCCAGGGTTCATTAAATTTGATCACTAAACACAGGTGGTCTATTTATAGAGTTGGACTCACAGGCAGTTTTTTTAGGTCACCTGAGACAAAGTCTCAAGTGACCTATTGCGATCGCCTTTTGTCCGTCGTCGTCCGTCCGTAAACAATTTACATTTTCGACTTCTTCTCCAAAACCCCTGAACCAATTTCAATGAAATTTTGCAGGGACCTTCCATGGACAAAGGTCAACAAAAATAGTTGCCGGTTTAGTCCTAAGCCCCCAGGGGCCTGAGGGGC
>NW_018408705.1:595909-601795 GCF_002113885.1 Mizuhopecten yessoensis
TTTCCCCCTGGGGAGGGGGTAAACTTTACTATAGTTTATATAGGGAAATCACATTTTGGACCAACATTTGTTTAATTTCCATTGGAAGTAATTCAATTTGGATTAGCATTATCAGTATTAGGTAGCAGTTTGATAGTATAGCAAAATTTATTATGGTTTATAATGGCAAATGATACTTTGAATATTACATGTTAATAACTTGATTGGAATTATAACCTTGAATTGACAGTTTGATACTTTGAAAATTTTGAGCCAGCCCTACCCCCAAGGGCTGTAGGGTGGAGCTCAAAGGAGTCAGTGTGCTAAAATTTCTTCATTTTCCTTGTTAAGAATCAGAGGTGCTAGTTTCAAATACTTTTTAGTCTGAAATCTGTATGCTAGATATTGAGTAAGGTGGTTTTATTGTTTTTTGTCACTTTGAATAATATTTCTGTATTTAAAAACAAAATCAACTCTCTGTATAAATATATCAGGTGACCGTTAAGGCCCATGGGCCTCTTGTTATATTAATTAGTAATACATGCACAGAGAATATGATGTGCAATAATTTTACTGTGATGTGATAAATGGACCCTTTGCTTATACTGTTAAATGATGAATATTTGACCAGAAAAAAATGACACAGTATGGTACGGTATGGTATTGTGAAGCATGCATGATGACAATAATCATTATGGTGAAATGAACTGTGCTATATTATACACTGATATGGTATGGTATTGTGGAGCATAGTGAAATGAACTGAGATCAATTTACCATTGGCATCACACGTCCATATTATATCGGTATATGTGTTCCTTACAATTCTAAGTAAATTACTACAAAAGTATAAACTGGAAAACAAATGGATATCTGTGATCATAAAGAAGGTTCCAGTTTCACAATTGTAATGAATAGGGCTGCAACAATACACAATATTTGTTTAGAGGTCATGAAATGCTACAATATTTTCAGGATTTTGCCTTTTTTAATTAAGGGTACTCATGTCCATTCCCACATAGCGAGTGACAGCTCCAGCTCGGCATGCAGGTCAAAAGGCGTAAATTGTGTGAAACTTTAAAGTTATAACCATTATGGACCAAGTCTATTTTTTGCAGTAATATTGCCATTAAAAATATGCAGCGTATCTTTATGCTTTTCTTCTGCTATTACCATATATATCATGATACGTATCGTATTGTGACCACAGTATCGTGATACATATTGTATAATCATGTTAGTGTATCGTTGCAGCCCTAGTAATGAATATCGTAATTGATAATTTTGTTTGTATAGCGCACTAAAGTACTGTCACACCATGTATACGCCTGATTTGTTTACCTTTGAACAGGTACGCTGGCCCAATGGTCACATGAATTCATATAAGTATGGTTGTGAAGGAATGTTTGATGTCAAAATCTGGTATGTATATAAAATTTATTTTTGATAACAATTTTTTTTCAACCCTCATGGACCTCAATTTGAAAATGATGAATGCATACATTTTTAATATCTTGGTAATAATATCGAATTTGATTTCTTAAATCCAATGTTTTTATTTGCAATTGAAACATTCATTGATACAGAATCAAAAGAATAGAAGATTCTTTTTTGAATTTTCTTTAAAATTTGAGATTGTTTAATTATGTAGTGCCTAATTAACTGGAACAATTTTATATTCCTGTTGACAAGAAATACACCTTTCCAAGGTCAAATCCCAGTTCAGAACTCTTTGTTATTGCCGAACTTTTCACATATTTCCTCGGTCTCAAGAAAACGTAAGTTGAGTCAGTGCGGAACAGTGTACACACACTCGTGTTTTACAGAGGTAGTGTATTGACAAAGCACATTCATAGGCCAAAAATACATCAATTGAAAAATTAATGACCTCTGACTCAATATCAAGATAATGATAACTACACTTATGTTGTTGGGTTTTTTGTATGATTAATTCATGTTTTACATTTCTAGGCACCCAGAGGATAACTATTCTGGAACAGCTCTCACTGGCTCACCATCTGCCCCGCCGTCATCTTCTATTACACCTTATAGTCCCCCTACTCCTCTTAATCTCAAACTGCCCTCCCTTTCTATCCCTGCCCCTGTCTCTGTCCCCACACCTAAGTCTGACCCTACCACGACCCCTCCCTTCCATCCTTCCCCTTCGTCTATAACCTCTCCTGCTCCTGAGCCTTGCCACCTTCCTACAGACAAGCTGGCATCTACTCAGATATCTGGAGAGGAACCCTCCCTTACGAATATCTCCATGCAAGGATTTGTAGGAAGTCCTGAGAGCAACAGGGATATATTTCGATCTATAGAGCATGAGGTCAAAGACGATGAATTATTCTCTTGTGAATTAGAGTCCACACCCCCTGTTGATGAGATACAGGCTGGTGGAAAAAGTGCTGAATCCAATCTGAAACTTGAAAAGATGACAGACAGCTGTGATTCAAATCTGATAGGTTTGTATTTTACTTACATGATATATTGTTTGTTTTCGTATTATGGCATTTTTTTTTGTTTGTTTGTTTAATTGTGACTGGCGTATTGTAATACATATTGTATTGTGACTGGAGTATTGTTATACATATTGTATTGTGACTGGAGTATTGTGACTGGAGTATAGTTAAACATATTGTATTGTGACTGGCGTATTGTTATACGTATTGTATTGTGACTGGAGTATTGATATACATATTGTATTGTGACTTGAGTATTGTTATACATATTGTATTGTTACTGGAGTATTGTTATACATATTGTATTGTTATTGGAGTATTATGACTGGTGTATTGTTACTGGAGTATTGTTATACATATTGAATTGTTACTGGAGTATTGTTATACATATTGAATTGTTACTGGAGTATTGTGATACAAATCATATTAATACTTATGTGTATCCATACTTGTGTATTGTGACTTGTGTATTATGACTGATGTATTGTGACACATAGTGAATTGTGACTTTTGTATTGTGACGTGTGTATGGTGACTTGTGTATGGTGACTGGTGTATGTTGACTGGTGTATTGTGACTTGTGTTTTGTGATTTGTGTATGGTGACTTGTGTATTGTGACTTGTGTATGGTAACTTGTGTATTGTGACTTGTGTATGTTGACTTGTGTATGTTGACTTGTGTATGGTGACTTATGTATGGTGTCTTGTATATTGTGACTTGTGTATGGTGAAAGGTGTATTGTGACTTGTGTAAGGTGACAGGTGTATTGTGACTTGGGTATGGTGACTGGTGTATTGTGGCTTGTGTATGTTGACTTGTGTACGGTGACTTATGTATGGTGTCTTGTGTATTGTGACTTGTGTGTGTTGACTTGAGTATGGTGACTGGTGGATTGTGACTGTTGTATTGTGACTTGTGTTTTGTGGTTTGTGTATGGGGACTTGTGTATGGTGACATGTCTATTGTGACTTGTGTATGGTGCCTTGTGTATGGGGACTGGTGTATTGTGACTGGTGTATTGTGGCTTGTGTATGTTGACTTGTGTATCGTGACTGGTGTATTGTGACTGTTGTATTGTGACTTGTGTATGTTTACTTGTGTATGGTGACTTATGTATTGTGACTTGTGTATGGAAACTTGTGTATTGTGACTTTTGTATGGTGACTTGTGTTTGGTGACATGTGTTTGGTGACTTTTGTATTGTGACTGGTGTATTGTGACGTGTGTATGGTGACTTGTGGATTGTGACTTGTGTATGTTGATTTGTGTATGGTGACTGGTGTATTGTGGCTTGTGTATGGTAACTTGTGTTTTGTGACTTGTGTATGTTGACCGGTGTATTGTGACTTGTGTATAGTGACAGGTGTATTGTGACTTGGGTATGGTGACTGGTGTATGTTGACTGGTGTATTGTGACTTGTGTCTGGTGACTGGTGTATTGTGACTTCGGGTTTGTGATTTGTGTATGGTGACTTGTGTATTGTGGCTTGTGTATGTTGACTTGTGTACGGTGACTTATGTATGGTGTCTTGTACATTGTGACTTGTGTATGGTGACCGGTGTATTGTGACTTGTGGATGTTGACTTGTGTATGGTGACGTATGTATGGTGTCTTGTATATTGTGACTTATGTATGGTGAAAGGTGTATTGTGTCTTGTGTATTTTGACTTGTGTATGGTGACTGGTTTATTGTGACTGGTGTATTGTGACTTGTGTATGATGACAGGTGTATTGTGACTTGTGTATGGTGAGTTGTGTTTGGTGACTTGTGTATTGTGACTGGTGTATTGTGACTTGTGTATGGTGACTGGGGTATGGTAACTTGTGTATGGTGACTTGTGTATGGTGACTGGTGTATTGTGACTTGTGTATGGTAACTTGTGTATTGTGACTTGTGTATGTTGACTTGTGTATGGTGACTGGTGTATTGTGACTGGTGTATTGTGACTTGTGTTTTGTGATTTGTGTATGGTGACTTGTGTATGGTGACTTGTGTATTGTGACTTGTGATTTGTGATTTGTGTATGGTGACTTGAGTATGGTGACTGGTGTACGGTAACTTGTGTATGGTGACTGGGGTATGTTGACTGGTGTATTGTGAATTGTGTATGTAAAGGAACAAATCGCCTTGCAATTCCAGCTCCAATACACACTAACCTGTCTATGTTAACACAGGTACCCCCTCTCCAGGTACAAGCCTAGTACCTGACTATGGAAAGTATTGTTATTCATATTGGATTGTGACTGGAGTATTGTGACTGGAGTATAGTTATACATATTGTATTGTGACTGGGGTATTGTGACTTGTGTATGGTGACTGGTGTATTGTGACTTGTGTATGTACAGGAACAAATCGCTTTGCAATTCCAGCTCCAATACACACTAACCTGTCTATGTTAACACAGGTACCCCCTCTCCAGGTACAAGCCTAGTACCTGAATATGTAAAGAAAAAAATCTCCTGGCAATTCCAGCTCCCAGATGACACCTGGAAGGCATACCCCGACGATGTCTCTTGTCGTATTGAGGAAAGATACAAAAAAAACGACAAGACAACATTGGTCTCAATCACTACTTCAGGGATATTAAAAAAGTGAGTATAATTTTCATTACCATACATATATAATTAGTTACTGTATATTTTTGGAGTACTTTTATATTGGAACATTCGTTACATTTCTTTGATCCACATATATATATGCACTGAAAACTAGAATATCAGGTATTTTTCACGAGTATCCAATATTATGCTTTATTTAAAAAGTGACGAAATCACAAAAAATTGAATGTAAACCTTTGATCATATACCGTGAAGAGAAGGCATATAAAAGGTATAACTTCAAAAGCAGAAATTTTATTTTTAAAATCATCTAAAATTTGCATCATTTAGTGCCTACATAAGTATTCATCTCATGTGTTAATGACAAAATATAGCATAGATATCTAAGTATGCATATTGGGATAGTTTTAGCAAAATTTGGCAGGCTCAAACACTATTGACTAAATACTTAGCTTTGTGTAAATACCATCAGATCTGCAGTGAGATCAAGTCAAAATTCTGTAGGTCGTCTGTGACATATAAACTTATGACACAGACGGGTCACAGGGGTAGTCGGATGGTGCAGTGGATAGCGCACTTGCCTTTTACCAAGGCGGCCAGGGTTCGATTCTCCAACCGGACGTGAAAGGTATGGGGTCACCTGATGTCTGA
Source organism: Mizuhopecten yessoensis (assembly GCF_002113885.1). Classification (NCBI taxonomy): domain Eukaryota; kingdom Metazoa; phylum Mollusca; class Bivalvia; order Pectinida; family Pectinidae; genus Mizuhopecten; species Mizuhopecten yessoensis. Next base: position 601,563 of record NW_018408705.1, read on the forward strand.
CCATGCATGTTTTTGCTGGGTAGTCCAGTTTCCTCCCACATAAAGAACCCTGTGTGCGAATATCCGGGCAAAAAAGAGTGATAATCATTAATATAAGTTGTAATAACTTGTGTCATAATTTTTGTAAAATAAATAAAGTTTAAATTTGAATACTTTTTTGATGTCTTTATGCTAGGGATCAAAGATGTAAAAACCTCATGAAAAGATTGCTGAGAGGCGGATCCAACGGGGGG
>NW_018408705.1:603411-632277 GCF_002113885.1 Mizuhopecten yessoensis
AGTTTTGCCCACTTCAATGGACAAGAAATATTTCTATTTTATAAGGTGGGATAATAGTTTTGCCCACTTCAATGGACAAGAAATATTTCTATTTTATAAGGTGGGATAATAGTTTTGCCCACTTCAATGGACAAGAAATATTTCTATTTTATAAGGTGGGATAACAGTTTTGCCCACTTCAATGGACAAGAAATATTTCTATTTTATAAGGTGGGATAATAGTTTTGCCCACTTCAATGGACAAGAAATATTTTGCTTTGCAACTGCTGTACAGGAAAATCAGCAAGGCATGTGTAAATTGTTTTTTGCACCTCTGTCATTGATAGTAAAAAATAGGGCTCCTTGAGGAATGCCATGTCAAAATGATAAGGTTTCTTTAAGTAATCCCTTGTTACTCTCTCATAAAAATAGTTTGCAATAGTTGTGTTTTGTAAAAGAAAAATACTTGGATATCATAATGCACATTTGATACAACTTATAAATATGTCAGTACCCTGCTTAATTAAAAAGGAAAAGAGAGAGAACAAAAAGAAAACAAAAACACACACAACACCATCTCTTTCTCCTCTGGTTCCATTTCTACTCTGTCTGACAGAGAATTTTGATCTGATATCCAGATTTTAGTGCTCTCTGTCAGATGTCAGTGTCATGTTTTGTTGCCTTGAGCTATGAAGATGAAATTGGGTTCACAGTTGCAATTGAAACATGCATAGGTAACTTTTACCAGAAGTCAAGCTGTGGGCACAAAATAATTTGGGCTGACCCAGGGGAAAAAAAGGTACATTTGAGGTACACTTTTTGGGGTACCTAAGGCATGCCTTAGGTACATTTTTGGCAAGGAAGAAAAAGAGGACAGAATAGGAGGGGTTAAAACCTGTTCAATATAGGTACATTTTAGGCACATTTTAGGCACATTTAAGGCATGCCTAAAATGTGCCTTTTTTTAGCCTGGGCAAGCTCTTCTTCGATCTTCTACGATTGCTTGAGCAGTCTGTGCAAGCTTTTGATTAGCTACAAATATGTAGCAGCTGGTCTATGTACATTGGCAGTCATCATTAACACTGAGGGTGTCATGCAAAGAAAAGACCGGGCAGAGGAAGATGAACTGGCATGTGCACTAGTACTGCCTAGCCTGCATCCCAGAGAAGGCCCAATACATCCCAGCGAAGGCCCAATATATCCCAGAGAAGGCCCAATACATCCCAGAGAAGGCCCATACATCCCAGAAAGGTCCAATACATCCCAGAGAAGGCACAATACATCCCTGAGAAGGCCCAATACATCCCAGCGAAGGCCCAATATATCCCAGAGAAGGCCCATACATCCCAGAAAGGGCCAATACATCCCAGAGACGGCACAATACATCCCAGCGAAGGCCCAATATATCCCAGAGAAGGCCCATCCATCCCAGAAAGGTCCAATCCATCCCAGAGAAGGCCCATCCATCCCAGAAAGGTCCAATCCATCCCAGAGAAGGCCCATACATCCCAGAAAGGTCCAATACATTCCAGAGAAGGCACAATACATCCCAGAGAAGGCCCAATACATCCCAGACAAGGCCCAATACATCCCAGAGAAGGTCCAATACATCCCAGAGAAGGCACAATACATCCCAGAGAAGGCCCAATACATCCCAGACAAGGCCCAATACATCCAGAAAACCATGATTAAAATGTCACATACACTCCTCTTTGCAACTGTACCAACCCGTAAATTCTGCATATTTGTCAAGGATTTTTTTGGTTAATTTTCAAAGCGATAGACCAATGGTGTCTAGCACATAATATGATAAAATTGTCTTTACAGATATCGAATCATGTTGAAAGGAAAGTTACGACAGGCCCATGTGAAGCAAAATGGCAAGGCTGAAGGTTCTACTGTTGAACCTGACTGTGCCGTGCGACGTATAGGTAGGTAGCAGCATGTCCAGGACAGGTCACATGGCAATCACATGACCATCATAGGCATTTGTATGGTGGATGTAATATATTTTGGCTCTGCCAAAGTATTGCTCTAAGGCCTTTGGAAACAGATTTTGAATTTGAATGTTAAATTCACTCACATACATGTGTCACATACAAGAGGTGTCTTGACGTTGATGATGCAGAGCTACAGGACCATAGGCCGTACTCCAGTGATGAGGGGTACATCAATAAATATCACTACATGTGATATATGTGCATTACCAGAACTGATATACATTTTTATTTAACTGTGAAATAAATCCATATCCATGGTATAAATTCCCCATTTTGCTCTACAAAATGAAGAATAAAATAGATATTTTTGTATAAATTTATATTCAAAATATGCCAAATATAACGATTTGTTTGAAATATTATTTTGCAGAGGTTCCAGATGAAATCTTAGGTATGACCAAGGAGAAAGTCGACCTGTATTTTGCTGCACTGGAGAAAGGAGAGGAACTACTCACCAATCTCCGACTGATGGTGGTTGGACATGAGGGAGTTGGGAAAACTACACTCTGCCATCACCTCATGAAAAAAATAGTTCCGGAAAACTTGGAGAGTACGAATGGCATTGATATTTACATTCACCGCTTCCTTATCAACATGATGAGCAAAAAGCAAACGCCCCTCCCTCCTGACCGTCAGGAGGAGGCGGCCTGTCTAAGACTAGCCAAGGTTGTGGCCGGATTTAAACATGGAAATGAGATGACTGGAGAAAATCTGGCAGTGGGGTCAGTTAACCAACCAGATCTTGGAAGTCTGGGCAGCTTCGGTCATCCAAGCTCTGGACCAGGTAAGAACTTCGATTTGGCTAATCATGTTTTTGTTTAAAATATACGGCTCTTTCTGGGAATTCTCTTTCTTTTTCACCATGAAATCATGGTGTTTTTAAATAGCATGTTTTATAGTTTCTTGAGGTATACCTTATTCCAACATGCACGACATAAAGTTGCTTAAAACTCTCATGGGAAAGGTACCTATAACTGTGGAGGTGGGGGCTTTACAGAAATCAGGTTATTTGACTGTCTGACCATCTGTTTCAGCAGATATTTTCTTGTCAACACTTAACCTCCTTAAGTGAATAACTAACTTTAGTGAAACTTTGTACAAATCGTACTCATCAAATAAACCACTCTACTTCATATCTAATAAAGGTCCTTTAAGGCCACGTTAGTCGAGGTGTGGAGGTATCTTTCCAGGGGACAGATGAATGGGACAAAAATGGAATAATTTTGAATTTTCTACAATGATCAATCTATAAGTTCATGATTTTCATAAGCGTATAGCATTGCATGTATTTATATATTAAGTGAGAAATATACTTAGCAATAAAAAAAAGTTGCTCAAGCGAGGTATATATAGCAAATGAATATCTCCGAGAACTACAGAATTAACCACCATTGTAGTTCTATCAGTATCAGTAGCAACAGATGTGACCTTCCTGTTGCAAGACATTTTTACCTCCCAAGTCATGAATGGGAGAATATGTGAGTAGTGGCTATCGACCACTGTGTCACTTGGGACAAACAGCACCGACAGACCAAAGAAAGCTACTGGATAAAACAACTTCAGACCACCTATCTCCTCGGGAGGAATGAGCGCTGTGATCTGGCAGCTCACAACAATTCATGAAACTTCACTTGATACTTGCCCACACTGCTAGTCTTTCTTGAAAAAGTAGCGGGTTTCTCTGAAATCCGGCTTTATTAGCTCACTGGGTCCAAAGGACCAAGGTGAGCTTATGCCATACCGTGGCGTCCGTCATCCGTCCGACCGTCGTCGGTCGTCCGTCGTCGGTCGTCCGTCGTCCGTCGTCCGTCCGTCAACAATTTCTTTAAACGACTTCTTCTTCTTAACCACTGATTGGAATATAACTGAATTTGACTGGAAGCATCCCTAGGTGGTGGGGATTCAAAATTGTACAGATGGTGGGGCTGACCCTCCAGGGGGCTGAGGGGCGGGGCAAAAAGGGGGCAATTTGGCTATATTGCTTTAAGCGACTTCTTCTCTGGAACTAAGAGATGGATATCAACCATATTTGACTGGAAGCATCCCTAGGTGGTGGAGATTCAAAATTGTACAAATGGTTGGGCTGACCCCCCATGGGGCTGAGGGGTGCGGCCAAAAAGGGGTAATTTGGCTATATTTCTACAAACGACTTCTTCTGTAGAACTATGCACTGGATATCAATCATATTTAATCAAAAGCATTCATGGGATGCAGGGATTCAAAATTGTACAAATGGTTGGGCTGACCCCCCAGGGGGCTGAGGGGCGGGGCCAAAAAGGGTTATTTGGCTATATTGCTTTAAAGCGACTTCTTCTCTGGAACTAAGTGATGGATATCAACCATATTAGACTGGAAGCATCCCTAGGTGGTGGGGATTCAAAATTGTACAAATGGTGGGGCTGACCCCCCAGGGGGCTGAGGGCAGGGCCAAAAGGGGGCAATTTGGCTAGATTGCTATAAACGACTTCTTCTGTAAAACTATGCCATGGATATCGATCATATTTGGTCGGAAGCATTCATGGGAGGCAGGGATTCAAAATTGTACAAATGGTGGGGCTGACCCCCCGGGCTAAGGGGTGGGACCAAAAAAAGTTTATTGCTTGGAAATGGTTGAGATCCCCACCATATAACCACATATACAATTGCTGAGTATAAAGAGAAGAATGCACATTTGCTTCCAGGATGGCCCTAGGGTCTGGCCCCACCCTTGGAAACATAGTCCTTGGGCCATAACTTTAAAATTGTTGAGATCCCCACTGCAAACCTATATATACAAAAGCTGGGCATAAAGAGACGAATGCAGTTACGATATTAGATTTGATCCTAGGGTCTGGCCACAACCCAAGGGACCTAGTTTCTGAGTCACAGCTTGGAAACAGTTGAGATCCCCACCCCATAACCATACATAAAATTGCTGGGCATGAAAAATCGAATACAGATATATATGCTACAAGGATTGGCCTTAGGGTCTGGCATATTCCCTTGGATCTCATTTGGAGAATATTTTGCCATGATTGCTTAGATATCCAGGTGAGCGATACAGGCCCTATGGGCCTCTTGTATTGTCCACACCGTCAACATGATGTTGTGTTCTATTATATAGTAAAACTTCTGTATTTAGGAAAATATTTGTCAATGAGGATACTGACTGCACTGAAGTCTTATCAAGCAGTGAAAAATGAGGGGTGGGGTGGGGGTGATTTACAAAAAAATCTCATGAGAAAGCAGTCCATTGAAGGAAGTGTCAATTTGAAATCCAAGATGGAAATTTTGAAAGCCTTTTTGTCATCTTCATCAATTTCAAATAATTGGGTGATGGTTGTAATGAAAGTCATACGGTTGACTGTTAATTCCCATAGCCAACTCGTTAAATTCTTGCTAAGATGTACTGCATTAATATGTTCAAAATATCCTTGTCAGAACTGTTTATAGTAGGGAGAATAAGGCATTATGGGAAGCAAATATTATGGTATCCTATATCTTATTGGGGTCAGGTAGAGGGTGTTATCTACCCTCTTGATAACAGTTCCAGTTTTTATGGTTGGGAACATTTTTATTTTTTAGGCAGTCTAGATAGCTCACCCCTGTCATCAGAGGCTACAAGTATGACCTCAGAGAACAAGAAGCGTCATGACGTTGATGACGCAGAGCTACAGGACCATAGGTCGTACTCCAGTGATGAGGGGTACATCAATAAATATCGCTACACACACAATCATACCTGGCAAAATACAGGCAAACCACGAGAGCACAAGATCACAAACTTCTTCAAGAATGACATGATGGATGTGATGCAGAAGTCAGAAGGGGAGGAAGGTGAAGAGAAGGCTTACCTGTCTGTGTGGGACTTCGGAGGCCAGAAGGTGTTCTACGACTCTCACCACATCTTCCTAAGTAAAGATGCTGTCTACATTGTCTGTTTCAATGTCGACGACTGCCTTTCTGATGCGGCCAAGAAGAACGCAGAGTTTGGTAAGTGTGCTAAACAGCTAGTAGACATTTGTATTTGTACTAAACTGCTAGGAGACAGTTGCAGGTGAAATTAACTCCCGGGAAACAGCTGTAGGTGTGCTAGGCAAGAGTTATCTAAAGAGAGCTGTTTACAAGATAGATCAAAACGGTGGATGTACATGTTTTGGCAAGGTGAGAAACTTATCCCATTGATTGTACTGTAAACGGCAATGCTTTTGTCTCATCAACGTTTCACCCACAGGCCGTCTAAACAGTTCGCCAGTATCGAATTTACTAGGCTATCTAAGTATGCAACTTTCCTTTTTGTCCTGTGTTGAATTTGCCCTCTCATAAACATTTAAAGGAAATGAAATGAAGGCAAAACTTCCAGTTTTATAGTATTTCAGTCTTTCCTGTTTGTTAAACAAAGGTCATGTGTCCCTCGTGAAACTTAATTAACCTTGGGGAAACAAAGAATCATGTTTCCCTACGGTAAGGGCAATAGATATTTTATTATGGCGAAATATATAAAGAAACCTAAAACAATATCACAAAAGGAGAGATGATCAAGTTATTGCAACTATATATGTTGTCGTCTGCTTCCCCCATTCGGTGGCTTTTGCAGATTTTTCTAAAGAGGCTCCAAATAAGGGAAATATGATCGGGAAACTTGAGAGCGTGAAAGTGCCCCGTCATGTGACACGTATCATCTTATCAGACACACTGTTATAAAGATGAAGTATATTAATATAAAACAAAGGCTGCCAGAGGGTCTTTTTCACTGAGAGATATGTGGCAAGATAATTGATACAGATAAACAAAGACTGACTTTCTACATTACTATTTTTTGTTTTTTTCAGAGCGTGCCAGATTTTGGCTACATTCCATTGGTTCCTTGTCTTCAAAGCAAAACAGTTCCTCAGAGCAGGTTGAATTACCTCCCATCATCCTAGTCGGGACACACATGGACAAAGTGGAAGGAATGGTACATAATATTTACCATTATTGGTATTATATGGAATTTAATATAGTGCCCTAGAGCTGCTGTATAAGGTTTTTACTAATGGTCCTAAGGCACCTTGCTAATACCTCCGTCCATAAGGATGTGTGCTGGAGGTGTACAGGTGTATTTTTGATGGACAGATTAAATGAAATCATACATAGGTTGTTTTGAAAAGATTTCTGTCTTAAAAAATATTCCACTTTTACCTGGTTTATAGGATCCATGGTTTTATATTTCAAAATAGAAAACCTAAAATAACTGTCAGACCCTAAATGTTTTTTTAGATAATACCACATACCCAGCTAAGTAGCTCTGTAAAATGTTGCATCATATATTACCTGGAAGTTGTGGGGCCAAAGCTCTTGGTCACGTCATGCCAAACAATATTCATCAGCTGGACGGGAAAATTGATAAAGCTGTCTCATAACTCTTGGTAATGCAATGGAGGCTCAAGATTTTCCTTTTAGATATTCCTGATAATTTTGTATGGCTTGTTCAAAAACATGCTCATCAAGTTTACTTTTGATTTGACAGGATGCAGATACTAAGAAATCAAAGTTCATTGAAATGTGTACGTGGCTTCTCAAGCCACCCGAGCTACAGAAGATTAAGAACCACATCCAGGGCTACTGTGCTGTAGACAATAGCAACCATGACCTTCCCTGGCTAGATAACCTCTGGGAGGACATCATCAAGGCCGCTCCATTTCAGTCACAGTGGAAGAGGGCTTTGCCCGCGAAATGGCTGTCACTAGAGAGAGAACTGATGAAACTCAAAGGTCAAGGTCAAAAGATAATGACCTTCAAAGAGGTCACAGAATTGGACATGAAGTTGGAATCACCCATTGAAAATGTCAGGGAGATAGAAGTCTTTCTGGAGTAAGTGTTTTATTCTAAGTAATTTTACTTTTAATATTGAACATTGTTTTTGCCATTGTTATAAATTCTATGCCGTATGGAAAAAAGGATTCTGGTATAGGCTATCTAAAAATAACTTTGGATAAGGCAAACCATAAGAATGACATTGGGAGAAAAAAGCCATTAGAATGACAAACCTTCAGGATGATATTGGGTAATACAAACAAAGAGAATGACATTGAGACAAACCATTAGAATGACATTGAGACAAACCTTTAGGATGATATTGGGTAATACAAACAAAGAGAATGACATTAAGACAGACCATTAGAATGACATTGAGACCGACCGTAAGTATGACTTTAAGACAGATAAGAGACAGACCATTAGAAGAACATTTGGTGAGACAGACCATTATAATGACATGAAGACAGACCATTAGGATGACATTAGGTGAGACAAACCATTAGAATGACATGAAGACAGAATATTAGAATGACATGAAGACAGACCATTACAATGACATGGAGACAAACCATTATAATGACATCGAGACAGACCTTTAGGATGATGTTGGGTAATACAAACAAAGAGAATGACATTGAGACATATCATTAGAATGACATTGAGACATACCATAAGTATGACTTTGAGACAGACAAGAGACAGACCATTAGAATGACATGGCGACAGACCATTAGGATGATATTGAGACAGACCATTATAATGACATTGGATGAGACAAACCATTGAAATGATATGGAGACAGACCATAAGAATGCCATGAAGACAGACCATTAGAATGACATGGAGACAGACCATTAAAATGACATTGAGACAAACCATTACAATGACATGAAGACAGACCATTAAAATGACATGGAGACAAACCATTATAATGACATGGAGACAGATCATTACAATGACATGGAGACAAACCATTGAAATGATATGGAGACAGACCATTAGAATGCCATGAAGACAGACCATTAGAATGACAAGGAGACAGACCATTAGAATGACATGGAGACAGACCATTAAAATGACATTGAGACAAACCATTATAATGACATGAAGACAGACCATTAAAATGACATGGAGACAAACCATTATAATGACATGGAGACAGATCATTAGGATGATATTTGGTAATACAAACAAAGAGAATGACATTGAGACAGACCATAAGTATGACTTTGAGACAGACAAGAGACAGACCATTAGAATGATATTGGGCGAGACAAACCATTAGAATGACATGAAGACAGACCATTAGGATGACATTGGGTGAGACAAACCATTAGAATGACATGGAGACAGACCATTAGAATGACATGGAGACAAACCATTAGAATGACATGGAGACAGACCATTAGAATGACATTGACAGACCTTTAGGATGATATTTAGTAATACAAACAAAGAGAATGTCATTGAGACAGACCATAAGTATGCCTTTGAGACAGACAAGAGACAGACCATTAGAATGACATTTGGTGAGACAAACCATTAGAATGACATGAAGACAGACCATTAGGATGACATTGAGACAGACCATTAGAATGACATGGAGACAGACCTTTAGGATAATATTGGGTGAGACAAACCATTAGAATGACATGAAGACAGACCATTAGAATGACATTGGGACAAACCATTAGAATGACATTGGGTGAGACAGACCATTAGAATGACATGAAGACGGATAATTAGGATGACATTGAGACAGACCATTAGAATGACATTAGGTGAGATAAACAAATAGAATGACATGAAGACAGGCCATTAGGATGACATGGAGACAGACCATTATAATGACATCGAGACAGACCTTTAGGATGATATTGGGTAGTACAAACAAAGAGAATGACATTGAGACGGACCATTAGGATGACATTGAGACAAACCATTAGAATGACATTGGGTGAGACAAACCATTAGAATGACATGAAGACAGACCATTAGGATGACATGGAGACAGACCATTATAATGACATCGAGACAGACCTTTAGGATGATATTGGGTAGTACAAACAAAGAGAATGACATTGAGACGGACCATTAGGATGACATTGAGACAAACCATTAGAATGACATTGGGTGAGACAAACAATTAAAATGGCATGAAGACAGACCATTAGAATGACATTGGGACAAACCATTTGAATGACATTGGGTGAGACAGACCATTAGAATGACATGAAGACAGATAATTAGGATGACATTGAGACAGACGATTATAATGACATTAGGTGAGATAAACAAATAGAATGACATGAAGACAGACCATTAGGATGACATGGAGACAGACCATTAGAATGACATGGAGACAGACCATTAGAATGACATTGGGTGAGAGAGACCATTAGAATGACATTAAGACAGACCATTACGATGACATGGAGACAGACCATTATAATGACATTAGGTGAGATAAACCATTAGATGACATGGAGACAGACCATTATAATGACATCGAGACAGACCTTTAGGATGATATTGGGTAGTACAAACAAAGAGAATGACATTGATACGGACCATTAGGATGACATGGAGATAGACCATTAGAATGACATTGGGTGAGACAAACCATTAGAATGACATGGAGACAGACCATTAGGATGACATGGAGACAGACCTTTAGGATGATATTTGGTAATACAAACAAAAAGAATGACATTGAGATAGACCATTAGAATGCCATTGAGACAGACCATAAGTATGACTTTGAGACAGACAAGAGACAGACCATTAGAATGACATTGGGTGAGACAAACCATTATAATGACATAGAGACAGACCATTAGAATGACATTGGATGTGACAAACCATTGGAATGACGTTGAGACAGACCTTTATAGGATGATATAGTGACAGACAACTAGGCAATATCTGTATTGTATCTATTCATCAGTCCTTGAAAACTGACATGTAGTATAAAGAAAAGGTTAATTGTGCAATCCTGTGTAAAATAATGTTGAATTAAAAACTTTCGACTATAAATTTCAATTTCATAGATGAATGGCTTTCATTAAGAAGACCAGGTACAAAAGTTTTATAGGTGTGGAAATGAATTGTATCTCAATTTTTCTTTTATCAAAGGTATTTACACCAGACTGGAAATGTCCTGTTTTTCAAAGACAAAATTGATGTAGAAGACATGATGGACCGTAAATTGGTCTTGGACCCGCAGTGGATAGTGTATGCGTTCCGTTGTCTCATCACCGACAGCAAGTTCACCCAGTTTGAGAGCAGCAACCTGGACACCATGTGGAGGATGTACCATGTGAACGCGGAACTACTTCAGCCCCTGGTGGATGCCCTGTGGCGAGGGGATCCCTTCAGGGAGCACAAGGCCCTCCTTCTCTCACTAATGGAAAACCTGGGCCTGATATCACGGCCGAAGTCACTCAACAACATCCAAGTCAACGAGAAGGTCCAGTACTACATTGTGCCTACTATCTTGAGGGAGACCAATTTCGATTGGCTGGAATCAGTGTTGGATGAAGAAATGTTAGCCCTTTCTCGAACATTGTGTCTAGTCTATGAGTTTTTGCCATTTACTATATTCCACAAGCTGTTAGCTGCCTGCATAGGCCATTACAAGATTGCTACCCACCTGACACAGGAAAGTGTACCGCTACAGAAGGGCTTTGGCTGCTTCATGGTCGGGTTACATTGGCACATGATACTACATTGCAAAAACTCTGTTGTCAAGGTAACCATGTTCAAGTTTGTGGAGACGGCAGAGGAGAAGAAGATTATGCCAGGAGAGCTGGTTGAGGTGCGGCAATTCCTGGAGGATGCCCTGAACAAAATCCTTGTCCGCCACCAGTTGGAGCATCTCACTTCCCAGTACGAGCTCCACTGCAAATTCTGGTGTGGGGAAAATGAGCATCGGGTACAAGTAGACACAATACAACAGGAGACAAAAGTACACTGTTGTAGAATACCGAAGCAACATTTCTTCCGTAAGGAAGATCTAGATCCTTGGTTCACACCTGCAGAATGTAACAGAATTTGACTTTTACAAAATGTCAAAACAAGAACTACAAATCAATTATATTGTGAACACCATCCCGGGCTTTCAAATCATATAAGGCACTTTCATGCCCAGGGGTGTAGGATAGGGAAATTCACACAGAGGAGTTTCAAATTTAGTAAAACCCAAGGCTTTGCCGAGGGTTTTGCAGAATTTGAAAATACTGAAGGTGGAATTTCCCTATCCTACACCCTTAGGAATGAATGAGTATTTTTCTTTCATTCCAACCACCAGAATTAGCCCAGAAACCAAGAAAATGCATTTGCACTGGCCACCATTTTGAAAATATCAATTTTTCCCCTGAGCTTTTTAGACGAAAACGAATCAGCCAGCCAGATTAAGCATATCCATATTTTTTAACGTGTACGGTAAATATATTGTAAAAGATTTTAATTTCATCACGTCTCCTTTTCCGCTTTGCGATATCGGAGAGTTCCAAATTTGTGACATTACGTCATTGTTGAGCCATTGTGACGTCACGTCACGTGAAATGGGGTGTTAGATAGAAATTTCCTACACCCCTTTCTTACCCTGGACAGCTCTATCTTACACACACACAGGGAAATGAGAGAAAAGTGTACATTACAGTAAATTTCTCTTCATTGACTTGCTATAATAAAAAATGAAAAAAATGTCTTTATGCTGAACAATCAAGTTATAATTCTATGCAGTTTCAATATGACTAGGTTACAGACTAGGCCGTGTCTAGAGGTTTGATATACATTGTAAAAGTTGTGTAGGTCGCTATCGCCATATAGCTGATGGAGCTCTCAATGCTGTGATAGTAGTCGTTTATACCAGCAGACTGTCTGTGGAACACTAATATGACAAGAATTGTACTTATATAGAGGCAAGGTGATTCACTTACAAATTAAAAATATCACAGATATTTATTCCTGCACATTTAGATAAGAATATGTTAATTAGTACATGTAGTTAATTTAATCAATTCAGAGTCTGGTATTTATAAGAACTCAGAAACTAATTATGGTAATCAGAAAATCATAGTAATTAACAGAAAACCCTGTAACATCTTGTACCTGTTTACTTATTCTTACTGATGACAACATGTTAGGTTGTCAATGTTAGTTTAATCACACTGAATGAGGAAAATTTATGAACATTAGAATAGAATAAAAATATAATAGCTCAGGAAACATAGAAGATGTGTCCTTACAACAAATAGAACTAATGCTTTGGTTCCTGATTTCCATCATTTTTTTGCACAATATTTGGGAAAGTGATGTTAAGCATTACACAACTTTCAGATGGCATTCTAAGTCGGTGTGATTGACAACTACAACATGTAAAATTCTATGGAGCACACTAGGCTGTACATGTGTGGACTGACTGATGTCCGTCCCTCCGTCCGTCATCGCTCTCCTGCCTTCATTCATGAACATATCTTGATGAAACTCGGTAAACATATTGCATACCAATATAGTTCGAACCTGTTTGCATTTCAGAAGTTTACGTGCATTTTTGGTGGAGTTATGCCCCTTCTATTGCCAAATAAGAGCATTGTGTAGTAAATGCAAGAACTTTTTATTTTTTTTAATCAATTCCTTTCAAATTTTGTACGGTAATGCTAGAAGCAATAATGTTCAACATATATTATGGGTTTTTTCTGTCGAGTTTCAACTTTCCACGTTTTGGCCTATCATACTTGACAGAGTGACACTGTACTTTATTTTTGCTGTTAACTTTTGCTTGTTTACACGATCACTCAAATAATTGTTCTCCGACTTTTATAAAAAAAAATATGGATGTTTCACTACCTGAATGCTTTGAATGAGTTCTTAAATCGTGACATTTAACGCTACTCGGCATCGTTATGCCCCTTTTTCATTACCAAATAAGGGCATTCCGTCGAAAATGCAAGAACTTTTTAATTATTTGTTTAAGACTCCTACCTCAAAGCCAAGGTTCTAGTTTTAGTTATAGCAACATTGGCCAGATGTTTTATTCTGAAACACAAAATAGCTTGTGCCATAAACACAGTAAATGAATACCAGGTACTATTGTTCTTAAGAATAAGTTGTTGAAATTTTATACATATTTGATTGATGTCAGACCGTAAAACAAAAGAATCTTCTTAAAACAAACATGAAAGCCCTCAATCTCAGCAAGCTGCTGGCCAGGTATCATGCTCATGAGGTGACCTCAAATATGGCCTCAAGAAATTTACTTGACCAGACATTTTAAAAGTCCTCAACCTCAGCAAGCAACCAGCCAAGTAGCATGGCTCCTGGTAAGGATAAGAGTTTCTAGGTCTTGAAATATTTTACTACCAAATTTTGAAAGTAGATTGTTATTTATTTGAACAAATTGACTTCGCAGCTCTACCCCATTCAGTCTACATAATTTGACCCGGTGACATTGAAAATAGGTCAAGGTAATTACTGACTCGACTGGTAACTAAAATGTTTGTACATCATAATCACAATCATATTATCTTATCCTGAGATTATTTTTTTCCCTATTATTTCATTCTACAAAGACATTTCACTGCTGATTTCCTTTTTGCTCACTCTTCATATCTGTCTTTTCATATTTATCATAAGCAATTGCATGTCCATATAGTTCAATGATTTATTAATGAATTTTGAATGATGATTTCATTTTGCAATTATTCTGTTTCAAACTTGTATGATGCAACATATTTTCATATGCAGTGTATTTATCATTGATTATTGTTATGTGATATCTGTGGTTTTAATTCATTCATATTTCATGACTTTCACAGATAAAACCTCATGTGATTTACCTACATCTAGATATTCTTATTTGCTCCTAACATGAAAACTTCAGAACAGTTTTCCTCCAATCTTCTACATGAAGAAGATCGTACTGCTATATACATTTCTCTTGGTACTGCAAATAAAATGTTCAAATCCTCAGTCTCTTTACTTGTTGAATTTTCTTCCACCAAAAAATAGAAAATAATGTCATGTTATTCTCGAACCACTTAACATGTAGTCAGCTATACATATTACCTCTATATGTTAATGATATGGTTAATTCTGTCAGCTTTTCAGTTTGTGTTCCCAGCAAACAAGTCATACAAGGCACTGAACAGAACAGCTTCCCAGTACCTACAGGAGCTTGTTACCCTGTATCAGCTGCACAATCACTCAACGGAACAGCTTCCCAGCACCTACAGGAGCTTGTTCCCCTGTACCAGCCGTCACGATCACTGAACGGGACAGCTTCCCAGTACTTACAGGAGCTTGTTAACCTGTATCAGCCGTCACGATCACCGAACTGAACAGCTTCCCAGAACCTACAGGAGCTTGTTTCCCTGTATCAGCTGCACCATCACTGAACGGAACAGCTCCCCAGTACCTACAGGAGCTTGTTACCCTGTATCAGCCGTCACGATCACTGAACGAAACAGCTTCCCAGTACCTACAGGAGCTTGTTACCCTGTATCAGCTGCACAATCACTGAACGGAACAGCTTCCCAGTACCTACAGGAGCTTGTTACCCTGTATCGGCTGCAAGATCACTGCGGTCTGAGTCCGAATCTTTGTCGTGTGTCCCAAAATCTCGTACTGTGACCTATGGAAACTGGTGCTTTGGGAGGGTTTCGGCAACGTTGTGGAATGTCTACCATCTGCTTTTAGAAAGTCAAATATCCTGCCCAAATTCAAGAAGGACATAAAAACTCACCTCTTCACGTCTGCATTTTAGGCTCTATGCACAGACGTCTTGTACATACCACCCTTTATTTATTTATTTATTCATTTATGTGCACATTGCGATGATTATCTTCTTGCTTAATGTATAATGGTGATTGTAAGCCTTTTTCGTTTAACAATTATAACTAATACTATTATCCATATGTTGTAAAGCGCTTTAGAGGAATTTTGCAAATTATATAGGGCGCTATATAATTTGTTTTATATTATTATTTTTATTATTATATTATAAACAAGACAGTACCATATATTTGGTAGAGTGGTGTCCCTTCTGTTGCTGAGCAGTTTGGTTGCTCGGTGATGATCGTCTCAGGTTTTGTGGCACCGTTTTAACCTCACTGGGTCAATTAACATGAATGTCTGATGGATCACGCATCACCACCCCTCCAGAGGACCATTATATATATAGCTATGCCGTAACATATGGCTATGCCCTCTACAAGACAGGTTTCCTTGAGTCAGTCACTGCAAGAATGGTCAAGTCTCTTGAATCTAGTAACATATAGTAAACATCTCTGTAGCATCAGGACTCACCTGCAACATCGTGAAAGACGCTCCTAACTTGACAGATTACATTCACTCACAACAGAAGTTTTACTCTATAATATTTTGTGTTCATGGTAAAGATCCACATACACTCTAATTTATAGTATACAACGATTGTAAGTTTGTGACATACAGCAAGAGCATAGGGTGGGTGGAGAAGGGGGCTAATAACGGCCCCACATTGGAGATGCCGTGAGTGCCTTATAGTAAACACGGTGTCCGTTCGTCTCTCCGTCTGTCCGCAGTTTTGTTTCTGGAGATAATCTCGGAAACCAAAAGACTTTTTTTTCTAAAATTTGACATGGTGATAAACAGTGAAATGTGGATGTGCAATAGGGTTTTAAAAATTAACGAAGATCAAGGTCAAAGACAATGTTACTAAAAAAACATTGTTGGGGATAACAGTCCAAAATTTCAGAATCCAAAAACTAATCTTTTTGAAATTTGACATGGTGATAAACACTTTGATATGTAGAAGTGCACAAGGGTTTTATAAAAATTCAGGATCAAGGTCAAGGTTACTGTAACTAAGATAAGACAGGGGAGGGAGGGTGATCAGGCACATGGCGGGGCCTTTGCTGACCTGTCAGTGTTTTTTTGTTTATTATGTACATATTTTGCTCAAGGTCAAATTTAGCCTTGGCGTTTTTTTGTATATTTTAGATGCTGATAATTTGGCCTTATATCTTACACTCTGGGCATTTCATCAAAATAGGCAAATTGCAGATATTGTGTGATAATGTATGTCACAGAACAGCCCGCAGATCATGTCCTAATACATACAGTCAATTTGTTTGAAGCATGTACAAAAAACAAAGTCACATTTTAATTCTTTAGGATTTATTTTCAAATATGTTTTACATGATCATCATGATACATATTGTATTTGTCCAAATTACGCAATTTCTTTACATAAAATCAGAAGGTGAAATATCATTTGGAACAAAAACTGGACTAGTAATAATAAAACAAAGCAATATAATGCTGAAGTCTAGAATGAAGATAGGAAATACTTAGTACATTATCTTTCAATGGATTGTAGATAATAATTTCGTTCTGAAGCATATAGACGGAATGCAAATATAGCTTATAATAAACACGGTAAAAAGAAAAAAGAAAAAAATAAATAAAAATTCTTAAAGTCTTCCTTAGTTCTTGACACTGAAAACACTAATTTTGAGGATTTATAATTTTCTGGCAACAACATACAAGGATAATTGATTTAAGATCTGATTAAAATATTCTATTTTCAGGCCAACATTTCGACAAAACCCCCCATTTAAATGGAGCATTCACATCTTGCTACAGTAATGGTGTGTCACATAGTTTGTAACCCTTTCACCCCTAAGTTACTTTAGTAGACTCTACCATGCATTGATCTTGGTGAGTCCATTATGGTCTACAGTGGTGAAAGGGTTAACAGACAAGAAATTCATGCATTAGGGGGTCAGTGCAATTTTTGTATTACATATGTTCATGGTTTTTGAAATAATATACAAAATGTACTAGGATTTGTGTTATGAGATATACCATTGAAAGCATAAATTAAGCTAAAATAGCAATTAACATAGATTGGCCAGTTGTTCAAAAGGTGGTTAGCTTACATGTACTCGCTGCTTAACAACATTTTTTCGACCTCTAATAATTTTGTCAATATACAAGGCAAAATCTCACAATTTTGCATGTAAATCCACTCTACTAAATATTTGATATCTGGAAAGTTGTAACTAATTCATTTTTTAAAGTTACTCAAAATTTAAATTTGTGCAAATCACCTTTTTAACAACTGGGCCCAGGACTTAGTGCAGGTTTTACCATCAGATTATCTCCCATTGTACAAAGTTGACTATTATGACATACTAAAGTAACAGATTATCTCCTCTTGTATTAAAGTTAGTTCACTGATGAATGCGAGACCACAATCTTCAAATTACCTCCCCTTGTACAAAAATATAGTACAATAACAGGAAAATGCAAAACCTACAGATTACCTCCCCTTGTACCAAACTCACTCTTTTGATAACCAGTTTGAACACATTATCTCTTTAGTACAAGTGAGACCATGTTATTATGCTATTGACAAGTTAACACCCCCAGCCCCTTCTCCCTGGAGTCAAATGTGACAAAAATAGCATGTGTCAAGCAGATTACCTCCCCTTGTAATAAAGCAATTTCTCTTTGATGATTGTTGCAAACAGAATTTCTTCCCCAGCACTATTAAGACCACATAGGTATGCACCAACCTGATTACAAAATTGAGACAGTAATGGTATGCTACTAACAAATTACCTCCCCTAGTAGATCTAGAAATGACATTAAAAACATGTGTTACTTACATATTAGCTGCACCATTTTATGGTAAACTCTCAATGTATTTCATTACAAGTTAGCGATCATCCGATATCTGTATATAGACAACACAGCATAGACTTAAAGTATTAATTTCATACTATCGGATTACCACCCCTTTGGTAAAATTTAAACAATCCACAACAGGCAAAAGCTAATTTAAGAAGCGACATCAGTAGGATGTAAGCAGACTCGGGCACAGATCCAAGAAAGTGGGAGGGAAACCTAATTTAATGCATATCCCACTCTCCCCTCCCCCAACACAACACGAAAACCTGGATTCCCCGAGACTTTTTTTTAATTATAGTTTTCAATTTAATAACTATAAAGAAACGACTGTATATGTGAAATGTTATTTACAAATCATAATGATATATAAACATGTCTTGCCTGTATGATATACTTTTGGCAAATATCTTTGTAAAGTTCACATTTAAATCATACGGTACAAATACATGAAATTATGTGTTGAAAGAGTCATAGATATTACATTTCACTGTTCTCTTCATGTATTAAGTGAATACTAAAGAGCTACATAGACATTCCGGAGTAAATAAAAGAATTCCCTTTTTGCTGTTTGCCAGTGAGCTACCTGTATTTGATTCTACCTACTTTGTACAATCTATAAAACCAATATCTTTCACATCATGACAAACCTCCACAGTGACAGCTGTCACAGTGTGAAGGTACTTACTTTGGGCTATTGACCAACCACAAACCTATTTTCAATGCATTTCTTAGTCAGTGTTGGGTTCATGACCCCCCAAACAGAAACTCATTTGGGGTATTAGTGTTCTGTCATCCAAATCAGAAGAAAAATAAAAACAAATGACATACATGTGTCAGAATTGTTTGAAGTTTTTGTTTACTAAAATCTCATAAACATTTTTTTCCAAATCTGAAGAAAAAATGTAGTCAATCGAGCAAGCATACATATTTTCTATCTGCTTGTAATGACCTTGATCTTCATTTAAAACCCTGTAACTTTATTATTCTTCATGTATTTTTTGTGTTCTGTAAATATAATTGTACAAAGATTCATCCTAATCAGAAAAGAACTGAAGCCAGCAAAACAATAGAAAATATTTTCTTTCTATGCCTGGAGTGACCTTGACCTTAAATTCATGACTACTAAACACAAACTTTCTTTAGGTACTCGGCCTATGACAGAGTCTCAAACTCGTTCCAACTATATATATTTATCTACCCCCTACCCCCCTCCTACCCCATTAATGTCAAGGGCATACAAATCACCACAACTTTAGCATTTTAAGTGTTAATTAGATATTTTTAGCAATATATACCCTCCAAATGTAATTCATAACATTTTTTATTGAAAAAGCTAGAGTATATGACAAAATGAAACCAAAGGATAAAAATGTTAACACAAACATATAATAGGATTAAAATTGGTGTTAAAACCCATGTTAAGGTTTGATATACCTATACAGTTAACAGACAGACCAGAGAAAATTTAAAAAATCTTAACAATTTCGCCAACTGGTGTTACATGTATTAGGAATACTTTTCAGATTTTCCTAAATTTTACAAACAAGTACAATATGTAGGATCGTGTAAAAATGTTGCCAGAGGGCGTACAGGTCCCATACAAACAAAAATCACTGTAGACATGCATGCACATCCATGTTTGTAGGGCTGATATATACTTGACCATATATAGTCAATGATTTCATACTTCTTATATACAAAAGATGTTTCATATACAGTAGAGTCTACCTGATCAATGCAATATTAATTCAACATATACAATTTATGTTTTGACAGAAGTTCATTATTACTAAGGTCACATTGTAAACATGAAAGGCTAACAAGAGGCCCAGGGGGCCTGTTTCGCTCACTTTGATATTTAAGAAGTCATAGTACAATATTCTCATTAAATATTATACTCTAATACTAAAAGCTAACTTTGTCAGGCTCCATCCCAGGAAGCTACCAGCCAAATATTATACTCTAATACTAAAAGCTAACTTTGTCAGGCTCCATCCCAGGAAGCTACCAGCCAAATATTATACTCTAATACTAAAAGCTAACTTTGTCAGGCTCCATCCCAGGAAGCTACCAGCCAAATATTATACTCTAATACTAAAAGCTAACTTTGTCAGGCTCCATCCCAGGAAGCTACCAGCCAAATATTATACTCTAATACTAAAAGCTAACTTTGTCAGGCTCCATCCCAGGAAGCTACCAGCCAAATATTATACTCTAATACTAAAAGCTAACTTTGTCAGGCTCCATCCCAGGAAGCTACCAGCCAAATATTATACTCTAATACTAAAAGCTAACTTTGTCAGGCTCCATCCCAGGAAGCTACCAGCCAAATATTATACTCTAATACTAAAAGCTAACTTTGTCAGGCTCCATCCCAGGAAGCTACCAGCCAAATATTATACTCTAATACTAAAAGCTAACTTTGTCAGGCTCCATCCCAGGAAGCTACCAGCCAAATATTATACTCTAATACTAAAAGCTAACTTTGTCAGGCTCCATCCCAGGAAGCTACCAGCCAAATATTATACTCTAATACTAAAAGCTAACTTTGTCAGGCTCCATCCCAGGAAGCTACCAGCCAAATATTATACTCTAATACTAAAAGCTAACTTTGTCAGGCTCCATCCCAGGAAGCTACCAGCCAAATATTATACTCTAATACTAAAAGCTAACTTTGTCAGGCTCCATCCCAGGAAGCTACCAGCCAAATATTATACTCTAATACTAAAAGCTAACTTTGTCAGGCTCCATCCCAGGAAGCTACCAGCCAAATATTATACTCTAATACTAAAAGCTAACTTTGTCAGGCTCCATCCCAGGAAGCTACCAGCCAAATATTATACTCTAATACTAAAAGCTAACTTTGTCAGGCTCCATCCCAGGAAGCTACCAGCCAAATATTATACTCTAATACTAAAAGCTAACTTTGTCAGGCTCCATCCCAGGAAGCTACCAGCCAAATATTATACTCTAATACTAAAAGCTAACTTTGTCAGGCTCCATCCCAGGAAGCTACCAGCCAAATATTATACTCTAATACTAAAAGCTAACTTTGTCAGGCTCCATCCCAGGAAGCTACCAGCCAAATATTATACTCTAATACTAAAAGCTAACTTTGTCAGGCTCCATCCCAGGAAGCTACCAGCCAAATATTATACTCTAATACTAAAAGCTAACTTTGTCAGGCTCCATCCCAGGAAGCTACCAGCCAAATATTATACTTTTAGATTATTCCGAAGAAGTCATTGAAAGTGTTTCACATATTTGACCCCTGTGACCTTGAAAACAAGTCAAGGTAATTTTCATTTTTAAACTTTGTCAGGCTCAATCCCAAGAAGCTACCAGCCAATTATGAAGATTCTATACCTTTCAGTTCTAAAGAAAAAGTCGTTTGAAGCATTTGAAATATTTCACCCCTGTGACCTTAAAAGTAGGTCAAGGTAATTTTTGTTCTCAAACTTTGTCAGGCTCTAACCAATGAAGCTTTAGCCAAATATCATGATTCTCATCCTGTCTATTCTTCAGAAGAAGTCGTTTAAAGCAAAAGTTGACGGACGACGAAGAACGGATGATGGAAGGACGGAGAACAGACGCCGCAACATGACATAAGCTCACTTGCCCTCTGGGTAGGTGAGCTAAATATGGGGCATGCCAGCTTGTGTTGTCATCAACAATATGGGCAAGTACATCTTGGGGCGAGACACATAGATCCTTGTCCACCAAGCATGATAATGTAACCGTTTACCACAGCATGCATACAATACCTGAACTACTGATTAGTATTTATGTGTCTTTTAAAGATTTCAGCCATCCCCACCGGCAGGGGGACACCTTATAACTATACACCGCCTCACTCCATGGATGTTTCATATGAACGGAAAATCTCATCAAAGATGATAGACAGGTTTATAGGTGAATGACATCATATATATTTAACAGAATAAGGTTGCATGTCAACATAACATGTATATAGATATGCTATAACTTCCAACTCCCCAGTAAATATAAATTTATTGTATTCAAAATGTTGATAATGCCTCAATAAATTACCTTTATAAATTATGCTTTTAACAACACGAGTAACAAAAGGGTTTGTTTTTGTAAAAATGTATGTACCCTGGTACTGAAAACAAAATCAGGTGTTAGATGCAATCCTACAGGTACAAAAATATTTACAATGCTATGGCCTTGAAATGCCATGAAGACCTTTTTACCTAGTATACAGATTTTGTCTGTTTACATATAAACAACACTGATCCACAATACACTCCACACATCCTGGTCCATCCCAGAGATAAAACACCTGAAGAAAACATTGCAAGATATTCATCAGATTAGATTTCTTACATTAATAACACATAAGTGTACACATTGTTAGTGCAGTACCGACTTGTTGATTATATCATCATTCTGTACATATTTACATACGTGTGCTTAACCAGTCATTTGCCTGATAAAGATGACAGAGTTGATGTCATGCTATTTATAAAAACTAAACATATAAATATTTCACTGGTGTTGTTAAATTATCTTGTATACAATTAACAATCTGGAAAAAAGGTTTTAAAACATTTCTTCTTTTACACAAGAACATCCACCAGTTATCTACACTTTTCCATACATCCACCAGTTATCTACGCTTTTCCATACATATTGTTATAACAGCCACCAGTTATCTACACTTTTCCATCCATCCACCAGTTATCTACGCTTTACCATACATATTGTTATAACATCCACCAGGTATCTACGCTTTTCCATACATATTGCTACAACATCCACCAGTTATCTATGCTTTTCCATACATATTGTTATAACAGCCACCAGTTATCTACACTTTTCCATCCATCCACCAGTTATCTACGCTTTTCCATACATATTCTTATAACATCCACCAGTTATCTACGCTTTTCCATACATATTGTTACAACATCCACCAGTTATCTATGCTTTTCCATACATATTGTTATAACATCCACCAGTTATCTATGCTTTTCCATACATATTGTTATAACATCCACCAGTTATCTACACTTTTCCATACATATTGTTATAACATCCACAAGTTATCTATGCTTTTCCATACATATTGTTATAACATCCACCAGTTATCTACGCTTTTCCATACATATTGTTATAACATCCACCAGTTATCTACGCTTTTCCATACATATTGCTATAACATCCACCAGATATAAAAACTTTATTATATATAATGTAACAATGATGTCCTACAGTTTTGTCCTACATAATGTAACAATGACGTCCTCCAGTTTTGTCCTACATATGTAACAATGACGTCCGCCAGTTTTTTCCTACATAATGTAACAATGACGTCCGCCAGTTTTGTCCTACATAATATAACAATGACGTCCTCCAGTTTTGTCCTACATAATGTAACAATGACGTCCTCCCAGTTTTGTCCTACATAATGTAACAATGACGTCTGCCAGTTTTGTCTTACATATTGTAACAATGAAGTCTGCCAGTTTTGTCCTACATATTGTAACAATGACGTTCCCCAGTTTTGTCCTACATATTGTAACAATGACGTCCCCCAGTTTTATCCTACATATATTGTAACTTTGTCATATATACTCATTACTGGCATAACATCCCTCAAGTGTCTTAAACTTTGTCCTATATATTGTAACTTTGTCATAATCTAGTAACAATGACATCCTTCAGTTGTCTAACTGTTGTCATAATCTAGTAACAATGGCATCCTACAGTTGTCTGTTGTCATACATCTAGTAACAATGACATCCTACAGTTGTCTAACTGTTGTCATACATCTAGTAACAATGGCATCCTACAGTTGTCTGTTGTCATAATCTATAACAATGACATCCTACAGTTGTCTAACTGTTGTCATACATCTAGTAACAATGACATCCTATTAGGCAGTTGTCTAACTGTTGTCATACATCTAGTAACAATGACATCCTACAGTTGTCTAACTGTTGTCATACATACTGGCGTAACATCCCTTGGGTGTTGTATACTTTGTGATACATGTACATTGTAATACTATCCACCATGTGTCTCCCTAGGACAACGTTAACTGTGAAGCTGACACTGGGATTTAGGCATACACAGGTTAACACATGAGACTGTATTATATACATTGAAGCTTCTGTTGAAGCTGCTGCCAATCCTGTTGTGCTATCTCAGTCACTTGTATTGAATTGTCTGACCACATTGTCTTATATCTTAGTCACAGTTTGGTTGAACTGTCCAATCCAATAGTGTTTTCTGTCATGAACCGTTCAATCAGAGAATGTCACCTGTTGCTAACTATCCAATCAGAATGTGTTACCTATTAGTAACCTTTTGTGAAACAGTCCAATCAGCATGCTTTGTTTCAGGCACCTATTGGCGAACTGCACAACCAGAATATTTCAGATTCTTCAACTGAAACTTGTCAATGTGAACATGTTGTCTGAATTGCCTGATCAGTCAAACACTTTCCCCTTTTTGTAGAAGAATTTACAATCTAGTCCCAGCTTTTTCATGGCCTTGATTATGTCGCCGATCTTGCCCTTGCTATGCAACATCTTCCACTTAGCCAAAATTTGGTAGGCCTGTTCTACCGTTCCTTTGCAGTCGTTCAGGATGGTAGTGATATGGTGGTTCTCAAGTCCTAGCTCCAAACCAAAACTCATTTTGTCCTTCAGGCTCATACAGCTACTGATCCGTGACAGGTGTAAATCGCTTGGGCTAAGGTTCTGATAATGTGGCGGCAGGAAATCTGTAAAACAGAAAATTATTTTTCTACTTTGAATGCATGCATATTAAAAGGATGAGTGTTCTTTTATCACAGTTTATGTCACCATGGTAACCGTCTGGATAAATGGTGGCTGCAAATATATTGTGTCGTTTTGATGCTCAGACTTATACTTTAGTCATACATTTTATGACTAAACAGCACCTTTTTACACACAAACTATATCCTTCTTTCTTCCGTAAAGTGTAAACAATAATTTCAATAATAATTCAATTATTTGAATAATGATAGTTGTTTGCTCCATGGAGACCCCAAAATTACATCATGACATCAGCAATATCGCTTGTCAATTTTTGTTTTTCTGAACTACTGATATATGGGACAGTAATATTAAAATGACAGAAAAAAAAGAAAAAAATTGATTTACACAATCTACATACTGGATTTCCACTATCAGTACACTTGAATTAGTGAAAAAAAGTCTGAAACACTACTTACATGCCACTGGAATGGGATTACCCTGTAATTGAAACAAAAAGAGTTCATTACATATTTTCTACCTAAAATAAGCCCCTCATCACATGTTAAGAACTATGAGGCATGACTGTATAACATTTTACTTGCATTTTTTTTTCAACATTAAATATTCAAATCAAATTAGCACTGCATTCAAGCCTAACAACATGGCCACCTCCTTTTGCAAAGTGTCACAATTTGAACCTTGAATATTCCTCCACAGATTTTATAAATATGATATATACTATATCAAACCTCATTACAGAACATTTTTGAAAGAATATCTTAAAATGTTATTGTAAATCAAGAGGAAAATAAGATTATAGTTATAATTATACAATGTACATTGGTTCCTGATGTGATCCATTTCAAGGACAAGGATCTAATATATTGATTAACTAGCTCTCCATCCATAGGTCCAAATTAAAAATAAAATCCACAAACACTGTGATAAAAAAAAGAATTACTGAAAGAATATGTGTTTGTTGGATCCTGAACCCAAAACCCCATTTTCTAGTCGGATTCTCTAGAAAATAATCTCTTGCCAAAGCTAGTAATGTGACCTTGACACTATGTATCATGCACATGCTTTACACGATCAGGATCAGTAATTTGAGTAGCCAAAACTTCATATCCTTTGTTTTCAATTATGACCTTTTTTGAAAACACAACACATTGGTAGAGCATCCATCAAGAGTTTGGAGGGTCCTGGGTTCGAACCCTGGTCTGGCCAAGCATTTTCCCCATCTCCTGTTACAGTGGTGCCTGCCGGTGACCAGCCCTTGTTTCAAGCATTGAGTGTACACTTGGCAAGGAAATACCAGAACCTGGCTTGTAAATGGTTGTGTCTTTGGGGGCATAGCCTTAGCAAAAAGGAGGGAGGATTGTAGCGGAACTGGACTGGGTCGTTGGCGACCAGGTAGTTTGGAGGGTCTCGGGTTAGAACCCCGGTCTGGCCTTGCATGTTTCCATCTCCTTTTATATATGGCCCCCCACCCCCTAGTTCCAGTTTGAACACTAAACTTAACACAATACTTACCACCTCCTCCTCGCTACAGAACCAGGGCTTCAGGTCTGTCTTTCGCAGATATCTACCTTCTGCTTGGAAGATTTGCTCATCTTGTCCCATATTGTCAATATCTTCCTTGCGCACAAACTTTACCTTTTGATTTGCTTTTGAGGTACCTAAGCAAAGAAAATACTTGCAGGCAAGATTTTTTGTGTTTTGTCCCTGCAGTCTGAGGACCTCAATAATTGTTTCTTCTAGGAATGTGCGCACATTCAATCCCACACCTGCTTTGATACAGGAGTCATCATTGCTATATGTAAACAGTATTACATTGATCGCTGAGTTGTCATATGACAAAATCATTGTCCAGGCCGCTGTCACTTCTAAACAGCCGAAACCTTTCTTGATACAGTTCATCTTGTGGTTGCTTTCTGGTACATCCAGATTTGATGCAATTTTAAATCTGGTCAAACAAGCAGCTAGCAGTTTATGAAAGACTGGAAGGGAGATGAACTGTTTTCCTAATGTAAGACGAAGTGTTGCCGTTCTCTGTAAGGAATCTGATTCAAGGACATTGTCCACCCATGTCTGATCAACATCAGACAACATGCTTGGAACAATGTAATAATCTAGATTTTCAGGGCAGTCTGTGTGGGACCTGAAGGCTACAGGAGGTGCTAGGAGTCCCAGTCTCTCCATTACCATGAGTAGAGTATCTTTGTAGCGTAAGAAGTCTTCCTTGTCCATTTCTTCTTTCCCTCCCCTCCACAACTCATTAATGAAGGGTGTGGTGAGTTGGCCATCTGTAACATAATTTTCCCACATCACCATTCTCTTGGAGCCTCTGCCTTCAATGTTCTTTGGGTTTGTGATGAGTCTGCGGAAGGCATAGATGACCCATTGTGGGTCAATGATGATTGTGTGGTCTTTGAAGCGATGGGGACCATCCAGACCCATATCCTCGTCAAAGTACATGATGTACCCCATCAGATGCAAGTACCTGAAAAATGAAGTCTCCTTTAAGTCTTTACCACTTTATATACATGATATATGTTGCCTTACACTCATATGTAAATCCTGCAACTTCAACTGCAGTGAATTCCATTAAAACAAGCAAATTTGTGGAATTTTTATCCCCTGCTTTCAGGTCATGTATTACCTATAGTCTACTGTAACCTTATCAACTGTGTGTAAATGTGCATAAGGAATTTTGGTTGAAATTGACACATTAGTAGGGTAGTTATTTCATGGAAACCAATTAGCCAATCTCAAATGTCTAACTTCATTAAGTATGCGTAAATATGCACAAATCACATTTATAATAGAGCTTGGCCTGAGACATGTCAACCTGTATGTGCATACCACATTCCATTGAAATTGACCCATTATCGGGGCTGTTAATGCCCAGAAACTGGTTAGCCAATCACAAGTTTGTAACCTCATTAAGTATGCCTTAATCTGCGCAGATCAAATTCACAATCAAATTCTTCCTTAAACATGTCAATATGTAAACATTAACTAAATTTCCTTGACAATGAACATCTATTTTAAATGTAGTTATTGCACAGAAACTAAAACATGACAAATGGACAGACAGACAGAACTAAACACACAGAGGGATTGACGAAAGCACTGACAATGTGATAACTTTATACCCCCTGACTAAGTGGGAGGGGGTTACATATTTAACAACATCCCTCACTGTATGGTGAGTGGCATTACTCTGTACAGTGAGTGGCATTACTCCTACAGAGTTAACAACATCACTAGCTGTACTGCGAGTGGCATAACCCCTTCAGAATTAGCAACATCCCTCGCTGTATTGTGAGTGGCATTACTCCTGCAGAATTAACAACATCCCTCGCTGTACTGGGAGTGGCATTACTCCTACAGAATTAGCAACATTCTTAGCTGTACTGTGAGTGGCATTACTCCTACAGAATTACCAACATCACTAGCTGTATTGTGAGTGGCATTACTCCTACAGAATAAGCAACATCCCTCACTGTAGTGTGAGTGGCATTACTTCTACAGAATAAACAACATCACTAGCTGTACTGGGAGTGGCATTACTCCTACAGAATTAGCAACAATCCTAGCTGTACTGTGAGTGGCATTACTCCTACAAAATTAGCAACATCCCTAGCTGTACTGTGAGTGGCATTACTCCTACAGAT
>NW_018408706.1:0-20469 GCF_002113885.1 Mizuhopecten yessoensis
TACTAATATGGAGAGAGATGTAAGGACAATTTATCAATTGATACTTATATGGAGAGAGAGATAAGGACAATTTATCAATTGATACTAATATGGAGAGAGATGTAAGGACAATTTATCAATTGATACTNGAGGGATATAGGGACAATTTATCAATTGATACTAATATTGAGAGAGATATAAGGACAATTTATCAATTGATACTAATATGGAGAGAGATGTAAGGACAATTTATCAATTGATACTAATATGGAAAGAGATGTAAGGAAAATCCACAAATTGACACAAGTATCGAAAGATATAAGGAAAATTCATCAATTGATAATAAGATCGAGAGATATAAAGAGAATCCACAAATTCATACTTATATCGAGAGATATTAGGAAAATTAATCAATCAATACGTATATCGAGATATATAAGGAAAATTCATCAATTGATACTATTTTTCAAATGTTTCGTTTGATCACTCCTTATTACCTTTCCCAGATTCCTAATACTTCTGAAATGCATAACTACAGCACTAGGCGTGGAAACAATCTAGGACGTCCCATAATTACAATAATGTAGGATCGAGACCAGGTCAAATATAGCACACTCGTCCACGTTTTGGATGCGGTGCCTTCAAAGTTACCTCGTATAACGAAAATTTATAGAAAATTCCTTCTGTTCAAATACACTTTATGGCAGATATTTGTCGACTGATGGCTTCACTGATTAAGTCATAATGAATCACGACAAATCCGTAAAGGATTTACAAATAACTGGCATTTACTTACATTAAGCGTACCATAGAAACAAAATTACCCGTCGAACCTGGTAAACTTCGCCAGCTTTCCTTAACGTTTTCCTCCTCTTTTCCGTTCTCAACAGTTTTTTCTTCAATATTGTATATTTTTATATTTCCCAAGTTGTCACTGTAACGGTTTGTGTATATTTCACCTTCAGATATTGTTACACACGACATGAAGGACTGTGTATAAGTGCGTTCGTACATGTTTCCTAATCATCTCCATGAAATATATTTTACAAATGTTCATTTTACCAGAATAAAATACAAATTGAACAATGAGAATGCGATGACTTATTTGTAATTTCATGGGTTATTTGTAAAATATTTCTATGACAACATACTATGTCAACCAATATTACTTAAAATTGCATCAAATAGAAATAAAAAACAATGGTTTGAGAGGCAGATCTTGAGAGCGCCATGTGGACAGCTATAATGCACTCGCCAGTAGTTAGAGTCATTGTCCAAGCTTTCAATTTCGTCTTGCTCGTTATTATAGACTATCTTGGATTACAATACAACGCCGAGTGATGAACTAAAAAAATTCATAATATTTTGACGACAAACTTCTATAATGTATATGAATGTTTAACATTATGGCAATGCAAGCACACACATTTTTGTACCTCAATCATCATGTATGCATCATTATGTATGTATCATTTTATTTCAATAAGTCATGATAGCTGTTAATGTACTTGATTATGTAATGATATTGTTATTTACTTTCCTGAGTTACTGTAAATCACTTTATATACATGAACGCTTATTTTCACGGTGGTGCATCACACTTCTTATTCTCTATGTTTTGGAAGAAAATCATGAAGAGAGAAGCAAAACCAGCATCATTTGTTTAAATAGAACTGACTTAATATTCTTAACATTTTAATTTGTTTTCTTCTCGCGAATGACGTCAAAACAATCAAACCCCGAGGTATAATTTATTTTTATATTATTGTTATTCTCACCTTTGACACGAACACAGTTCAAGATTTTTTCAAGATTTTTATTTCACTCAGACACACATAATATGTGTAATAAGATGTCATGTATATATAACACAGTTTGAGTGCATGACAGGCAAACATTCTATATCATAGCATGGTACATAATAATATATATACGTGTAGTTACATACAAATAATTCAGTGTTCAACGTATATAAAATGTCACTAGCAAACAAAAGAAAAACTTATAGAATAGAGACACTAAAGTACTTTTGTTAATTTTTGAACAAATAAGCTTACACTTTTTAACAATTTCATATTAAAGATTGTGAACATTCCTTTCATTTTATGTTGGTTTGGACTTGTATAAAAATAGGCCGGAATATGTTTTTCCCTTATTTTGACTAAAGTGTCGTTATTACAAATATATAAGTAATGATACTCGTCCCCAATACCAATATTACAAAGTGGGCATATTCTGTCCTGTCTTTGAATTCCCACCCATCTTCCCGTTTCTACTGGAAGCTTAATATTTGAAGTTCTAAATTTGCAGATAATTTTCCTATCTTTTGCGTTTAATCTGATCAAATAGTCTTCTAAACCAAAGCGATATTTGAATGTAGAGTATAATCGTCCTCTGGATGAGGTGTCGATTTTATTAAACCAGGATTGAATAAACTGATCGTGTAATTTATGTATAATTGCAGCTTTTAAATAGGCAATATCGGGCAGGCAGGTTTTTTTGATGGATCCAAACATAGCTTAGACCTACGCTATCCAGGATATGTTTAACATAGTTCAACCATTTACACTCGACTAGACAACTTATTTTCACTCGAGGTAAGTGTATACCAAAATTTAATCATTCTTGATTTGACATCAACCTTAATAGGGTATCTGCCCGTTTCTCCATATACCATAAAATTACAAGTATTTCTGCGTAGACCAAGAATTCGTTTACAGAATTGGAGGTGTATTTTTTCAAGTATACTAACATCCTCATGGCCCCATATTTCTGATGAGTATAGCAAAATTGGAGCAACTAGGGAGTCAAACAATTTGAATTGTAAATCAATGGGTAACGAAACATTTCTTATTTTCTTATATCGGCATATGGTGCTTTTTGGGCCTGTTCTGCTAATTTCTTTTTTGCCACTACAAACCTTCCATTATAGTAAAATAGAACACCTAAGTATGGAAAAGAATCTTGAATGTCTAGCTCATTATCCTGTAATAGAAATCGATATCTGTTAGTATTCTTTCGTTTAGAAAAGATGACAATTTTTTTCTTCTGTGTGTTTACCGTTAGTTTCCAATTCTCACAATATTCCTGAAATTTATTTAGCATTGATTGTAGACCATCTGCTGTCTCTGACATTAACACTGTATCGTCAGCATATAAAATAACAAAAAGCTTTACGTACATACCAATATGATCATGACAAAGTTCATCAATCTTTAGTAAACAATCGACATTTTTTTCCAATAAATAGTCTTCTAAATCATTTAAAAATATTGCAAATAAAAAAGGCGAGCAATTTTCACCTTGTTTTAGTCCGACATTTGAAGTGAACATTTCTGACATTTCATTCCCATTTCTCACACAAGATTTCGTATCAGAATACATGTTAATTAAAACTTTAAATATTTTACCAGTTATGTTACATTTGAGTAGTTTTTGCCACAAGCCTATTCGCCACACCGAATCGAAGGCTTTTCTAAAGTCAACGAATGCACAATATAGTTTTCTACCGGAGGATAAATATAACGTTGTCAAAACGTGTAAAATAAAAATGTTGTCTAGTGTTGAGTGACCTTTTCTGAAACCTGCTTGTGCGTTACTTATGAGTTCAATTTCATCAGATAGTTTGTATAATCTTGCATTTAAAATCGACGTAAAAACTTTTCCCAAGCACGAGACCAACGTAATAGCCCTGTAATTATCCAACTTTTTGCGATCACCTTTGTTCTTATAGATTGGATTGATTATTCCTGTACTCCAACTTTCCGGTATTATACCAGTGTCCAATATTATATTAAACATATCAATATATACAGGTAACATTGTGTCAACCGTACTCTTTATGTATTCATTGACTATATTATCAATACCACAAGCTTTGTTATTATTCAAATGTTTTATAGCATGAACAATCTCATCAGCAGTAATTCTATCATTCAAAATATTATCATACAAACATTCATTTACAGGTGGAATTTCAAATTCCTCCTCTGTTTCATTATTAAGATTCAATTTTTTAAAATAGTCATGTAGTTCGTCTATTGTCAGATCAACTTTACGACGACCTTTAGGCTTATCAATTCTATTCAAAATATCCCAGAAGGCTTTTGGTTTAAATTTGGAAGCTTTCCTCATTTCATGTTCAATATTTTCTTGGAACTTTTTATAGCTACTATTAATGAGTTTTCTGTATTCTCTACCTTTTTTGTTCATTCTTTTCCGATTTCTTTGGCTTTTAAAGTTTTTGTAATCTCTCTTAGATTCATGAAATTCTTTTCTTTTCTTAACACATTCACGGGTAAACCAGGGTTTATCCTCTTTGGTGAATACTTTTTTCCCATTGTGCACTTTTTTTGTTCCAAAAACCTCTCTTGCTGAGTTCAAAAACAATTCAGCAATGTTATTTACTAAATCGTTTACATCGTCTCGCGATATAATCTCAATTGGAGACTCATGTATATTTTTAATTTTTGAATTAATTTCGTGTAATTTGCCCCTCTCGTCCATATGTACTGTAGTTACGAAATCAGTTTGTTTTTCGTTTACCCATTTACCGATTCTCTCAGTAAGATGAACCGGTTCCTCATTTTTGTATACTGTTTCAGAATATTGAATAGTAAATTTTAGTCTACAGTGTACGTCTGAAATCAAAGGATCAGAGTCTAAAACTTCAAAATGACACAATAGAGGAAAAACATTGGACGATACAATCAAATAATCAACTAAGCTCACATATTTACAAGTATTCTTACCAATGAGTCTATCATTGCCGACTCTACCGTTTGCAATGTATAAATTATTATTTTTACAAAAATCAAGCAGATTACGACCAAATGTATTTGGTCTTCCAAGGTTTGACTCGTTCTTTGAAGCGGTACCCCAAAACGGGTTAACTCTTCGTAATCATATAAATACTCATGCAACTCGTCATTTTCATGCATATTCAATGTTTCAATTAAATGTTCATCTGGAACGATATAATCTTCACAAGTATTAGTTCTGGCATTAAAATCTCCGATAAGTAACTTTTTTGTCATTTTTAATTAAATTAATCATTTCGCCTTGAATCTCTAAAAATGCTTCATTAGAAGCATACCTGGACGTTGCGGGGGTACATACACACAGCCCACTAATAGAGTGGATATGTTATTACTTGCACGTACCTCTACCCACTGGACGAAATCGGATGGAGTTTTTGGAAATAGAAGTAACGATTTATACTTTTCTTTAAATATTGTAATTATTCCGCCAGATTTATTTTTTGTGTTAGGTCTGTTTTAAGCTACATAATCATAGCCGTTTGGCATTTTAAGAATGTCCAGATCGTCAGTTTTAGTTTCAGCTAGTATAACGACGTCGTGAGACTTCACAATATCAGAGAATTCTGGTAACAGGATTTTAGACCTGACACCACAAATGTTAACAAACGTGAATTTTAAGTCCTGTACCTCCTGACCTCTTGTGACGTGATCCTAGTGGTGCTCATTGTTCCGTCCCGAGGGTAGGGCTCCGTTGGGCGGGTTCCTTGTGGGTGGAGCCCTATAGGGTTCCCCATTGACGTATAACGTGTCGTAACTGAGGGTAGCCCTATTGCCACGGCGCTTCTGTTCCCTCATTATTGGGTACAAAACGGCTCGTCTTTGGGCAATTTCAGGAGGGTATTGCCGCTGAATACTGAACTCCGGTTTATCTCGCAGCTTGATAGGAGCTTCTTTGAGGACTCGTTCCAAGTCATTGAAGTTGGCAAATTTGGCAATTATGCTACGAGGCTTGCCGTCACGTCGCTGTCTCAGGCGGTGTACGTTGTCGAATGATATGCCGTCGGGATTATCTACTTGTAATTGATCCTGAATAAATGACCTAAGAACAGTTTCAGTGTTTTCAGTTTGACCCTCATTATCCGGAATTCCTGAGAACAGTAAGTTATATTTCATAGAATGCGTCTTAAGTTTCAGGAAATTTTCTTTCATGTCGTTGTTGTCTTTCCTTAAATTTTCATTTTTTTTCTTCTCCATAGAGCAAACACGTTCCTCTAAATTGTAGTGGTGCTCCTCCTGTTTATCATTTACACTTTTGTTCTGTTCCGCTATTTGTCGCATCTCTATTATTTCTTGTTGGAGGTTTCTCATATTGAAATATAAATCCTGTATTTCTAACAAAGCCCTGAAAATGGGAACTTTGCCAAAGGGACTTCGATTGCTCCAGGAAAATCACATTACATCAATCACACTATTCTACATCATCCGTTTTCTTTTCATAGCGAACTTACACAGACTATATAAGGTTTGCCGTAACCTTGATGGCCCCAGTTATCTCTTTCAAGCAGTGACATGGTTAATAATATACACACTATACTAATTATTCAAATAATTAAAATTAACAAATATACCCCTGAAGTTTAAAATTTATAAATCAAATGGTTTTACGCATCTCTCCTTCTGTTTCAAAAGCAGTTTAGGCCAGTTTGGATTTCTAACGTATTAATATGTAATAATTTAAAATTTAACACACACTAATCTTACATCCACTTTCACACAAACAGTTATTGATTGTCGTTTTAATGCATTTTCAAAGGTTAACATATACATTGACAGATAAAGGAAGCTATCTGGATACGCCGCAGTGGGCCAATTCTAAATCGAGATAAGGGGGCACAAAGACTCTCCCACA
The DNA here is from genome assembly GCF_002113885.1 of Mizuhopecten yessoensis. NCBI lineage: Eukaryota > Metazoa > Mollusca > Bivalvia > Pectinida > Pectinidae > Mizuhopecten > Mizuhopecten yessoensis. Next base: position 6,649 of record NW_018408706.1, read on the forward strand.
TCTAGATCTATGACAAGTATTAAACAAAGCGTAGCTGAATCGAGTCATTTCGGTACATATATATATATAACAACTATTGTACATACGCTTACAGCGTTGCCGAATCAACATCGATTTGGCGGACAACTCGTACACATTTTACACCTTTGTGTGCATACGCTTCACTGGTCATTTGTCTGACTAGTCATCGAAATGTCACATAGAAAATCTTATTGGTTGTGTAAAAAGAACTTGTCATAATCCGATTTTCCAATCATTTTGAAAGTTTTCATTGTATTTATCATCTTTACCTGTTGCAATATATTTTTGTGAAGTATAGTTGTCCTTGATAGCTTTTTTAAGACCAGTTATAGATACATTTGTTTGTCGACATCTTGCTGAATACATATATTGTTCAATACTCAAAAGGATTGAACTGTCTATTGGTGTTCTTATTTCATTTTGATCATATAGTCCAAAGATGAAATCTCCTTATTGTAAGCAAAGGGATCATTAAAGAATCTAATAAAAACTCAACATTTTGTGTTTTACTGTTTCAATATTAGTTTTACATGAGTTACAATAAAGACTATCAGCTATTCCTGCCTTAAATAAGTATGAGTGTTGTTGAAATGTGATTGATTATGTATTGAAGCTACTGTAATTTTGAATTTTTGGTTATTTGAAAAGGTATTTTGTATAAATTCCTCCATGTTTCATTATCAAAATTAAAAACGTCATCCCAGGTGGGTTTTCTTCCAGTGGATATTGTATTATTTTATTGAGTAAATTATATAGATATTTTGTCCCTTTTTTTACTGCGGAAAAGTATTTTTAGATTAATAGGTATGAAATAATAGATAGTATATGGTAAATATTGTTTCTGTAGATGTCTTCAAGATCTGTTGAAATTTCTGAAAAGAGTAAAACGATTAAGTGTTTTTATCTGAGATTGATATAAAGATATAAATAATGTGTGTATGATAAGTTCATCCATGCTTCAAGGAAATCTTTCCAAAAAAGATGTTTACAATTATTGTGACATATTGAGATATATTCAGTTCCACAGTTAGCCAACATATGATCATCAACAGAAGTTGTAAAGAATTTGCCATTTACTTGGACTTTAGAGTATAGAGTCTCATTAACCCCGTTAACTTTAGAGATTCAATTAAAGACTTTACATGTAACATTTTTAGACCTCCGTCAATGTATTTTTTAACAGTTGTATCTCTTTTCACTTTATCTATTTTACTTTTCCATAAAAAAAAAAAAAAAAAGTTTTGTGTTTAACTTTTTTCAGGAAATTTTCATCTGGTTAAACTGGGCGAGTAATAGGGGGGTCTTCCCCGAACACCAACTCTGCTTAAAATCACATGTTTATATAGGTGGCCAGTTGTGATGATAGTGGGTTATAGTCTAGTGCAGAAATGGTGTACAGGTAAATTGCACAGGTAAATCAACTTCTGATAAGTAATCAGATAATCAATAACTGCTAATAATTGCGAAATGATAATTAATATTTAGAACAGTTTCAGAACCAGTCATATATTTATTATGATATATTAGTTAAACTTGTATTTTCAGATTTGTGTGAATTCTCTTATAATTATTGTCATATATTAGTTAAACTTGTACTTATTTTCATATTTCTATGAATTGTGTTTAACTTGTGTGACTTCAGTTTGATATTAGTATCTGTTATGTTTTAATACAAATACTTCCTCGGCTATCACACAGAATGTTTTTAACCCAATTTGTAGACATAAAAAGGGTCTGTAGTCAAGGGGATCCGGTATCATCTTACTTATTTCTTTTGGTAGTTGAAATATTAGCTATCATGGTAAAAAAACAATAAAAGCCTTAGGGCATAAACATAAATAACAAAGAACACGGGCTCTCACAGTTCGCTGATGACACATCCGTTATTTTAAATGGCACAAAATCTTTATATGATATAAATATGCAAAAATATCAGGGTTAAAAGTAAATACTGAAAAAACTAAAATGGGGAACAACCAAATTTACCTTACTTTATTGAATTATCTGTCATTTTAGAAGGTTACTGTAAATTTCAACAAAATTATTAGTATTATAGATGGCAAGTTACATCAATAGTCAAGAAAAAATGTTACACCTATAAGGAGAATATCTGTTCTTAGATCTCTTATCATTGCAAAAATTAATCACCTGTTTATATCTCTCCCTACTCCAAGTAAAGACATAATTTAATCATTGAACAAAAATAATAATAAAATTTTGTCTGGCAATCACCAATTGATAGAATAAAACGCTCAAAAATTGTTCAAGACTATAGCGAGGGTGGACTCAAAATGATTGATTTAGAACAGTTTATATATGGACTTAAAACTAGCAATCAATGGGTCACTTTCAGGCTTCTTTCAAGAATACTTCCACTTAATCATTATTTGAAAATAATTGGAATCAAATAATGTGATTTATGTAATTTATGCCAAGAAAGCAAACAAATTATAGAACATCTTTTTTAACAGTGCCAAATAACAAGTAACTTCTGGCAAAACATACGTAGATGGATATACTTAAAAACTGGCCAAACATTCGAAATAAAGGAAGATATTATACTTTTTGGCAAAACTTCCGAATTCCAAAAATCCATTCCAACTAAAATCATCATGATTCATGCAAAATTCTTCATCTACTTTAGCTCCACAAAGGTTTACTGTTTATATTTAAGTTTAATAATGGCTTACTTTTAGTGCTGTATTAAATGTGTATTACTGTTATATGTAGGAATAGAAACTGTATTTTATTGCTGACATTAGTATCAATGTGGCTTAAATTAAGGAATTTTGTTTTTCATATAATGTAATGTTATTTTTCTTTTTCATATAATGTAAAAAAAAAAAATTAATGATTATTTTCTATTACTTGGTTCTCTGTTAAATGTGTATTACAGTTATATGTAGGAAATAAAATCTTTTTATCCATTTTTTATTGACTTTAGTATCATATCTACAGAATGAGTTGACATTCTTAGTTGAAACAGGCTATAACTAAACTTCAAAGGGTTTCCTATATAAACGACTTCCTTTCAATTCTCCAGAGTTGGTGTTCGGGGAATGAGCCGTAATAGGGACGTTATAATATGAATTCAACCTATTGGAGTCAAAAGTCTTCTTTTCCAAGTTCTAATGATATTGAAAATAACTAGAACTGTAAGCCAAAGGCTAACTAATACCCATTCGATCCTATATAAACAAGAACTGTAAGCTAAATGATAACTAAGGCAAAGCACTGCAAGGCAGTCCATAGTCTCCGACCAGTAATGATTTCTTTATTGACTGAGCTGTACACTTATTTAAGTATACAGGTCACTGAAATACTTCCTGTACTCCCTCCTAATGCCAAAACAAACTTTCATACCAAATCTTGTTAGCCCAGATGAACCAGTTTTACTAAAATTGTCCTATTAGTTAAGGAAGAGATGTCAGGACAAAGATTTTTATGTCACCTGAGACATAGTCTCAAGTGACCTATTCCGTCTTTGCGTATTGCAGAGTTATCTTCTCTTTGGGGCAGGTATTGATTGTTACGTCACTTGTTTTTGAGAGTAACGTCATCAATTTTTGAGAAAACGACGTAATTTTCTCCCACAAACCAATGACGTAACAATCGATACCTGCTCCCAAGAGAAGATACCTCTGCAATACGCAAAGACGGAATTGCGATCGCCTTTTGTCCGGCGTCGTCCGTCGTGCGTCCGTAAACAATTTACATTTTCGACTTCTTCTCCAAAACCCCTGAACCAATTTCAATGAAATTTTGCAGAAACCTTCCATGGCCAAAGGTCAACAAAAATTGTGGCCGATATGGTCCCCAGCCCCCAGGGGCAGGGCCAAAAAGGGTCAAATTGACTAAAATTTCAAAAATCTTCTTCGCAAGAGCCAGATATGGTAAAATCAAATACTCTTCATAGATGGAAGGGGCCTTAATTAATTAAGGTGCTTTACCAAAATTGTGAATTTCATGACCCTTGGGTCTCACGTTTCCCCCTGGAGAGGGGGTAAACTTTATTATAGTTTATATATGGAAATCACATTTTGGACTAACATTTCATTTAAGGTTAGCATTATCAGTATTGGGTAGCAGTTTGATGGTATGCACATATGAGCTCTGACTGACCCCCCGGGGCTGGTGGGTGGGGCCAAAAAGGGTTGAATAGACTGAAATTTCAAAAATCTTCTTCTCAAGACCCAGATATGGTAAAATCAAATACTCTTCATAGATGGAAGGGTCTTAAGGTGCTTTACCTAAATTATGAATTTTATGACCCTGGGATCTCACGTTTCCCCCTGTGGAGGGGGTAAACTTTACTATAGTTTATATAAGGAAATCACATTTTGGACCAACATTGTTAAATTTCCATTGGAAGTAATTCAATTTAGGGTAACATTATCAGTATTAGGTAGCAGTTTGATGGTATGCACATATCAGCCCTCACTGACCCACCAGGGCTGACGGGTGGGGCCAAAAAGGGTTGAATTGACTGAAATTTCAAAAATCTTCTCCTCAAGACCCAGATAAGGTAAAATCAAATACTCTTCATAGATGGAAGGGTCTTAAGGTGCTTTACCTAAATTGTGAATTTTATGACCCTGGGATCTCACGTTTCCCCTTGTGGAGGGGGTAAACTTTACTCTAGTTTATATAGGGAAATCACATTTTGGACCAACATTTGTTTAACTTCCATTGGAAGTAATTGAATTTGGGTTAGCATTATAAGTATTGGATAGCAGTTTGATGGTATGCACATATCAGCCCTGGCTGACTCCCCGGGGCTGATGGGTGGGGCCAAAAAGGGTTGAACTGACTGAAATTTCAAAAATCTTCTTTTCAAAGACCCAGATATGGTAGAATCAAACATTCTTCATAGATGGAAGGGTCTTAAGGTTTATGACCCTAGTCACGTTTACCCTCTGTGGAAGGGGGGGGGGGCAAAATTTATTATGGTTTATAATGGCAAATGATACTTTGAATATTACATGTTAATAACTTGATTGGAATTTTAACCCTGAGTTGACAGTTTGATACTTTGAAAATTTTGAGCAAGTCCTACCCCCAAGGGCTGTAGGATGGGGCCACAAGCAGTCAGTGTGCTAAAATTTCTTCATTTTCCTTGTTTAGAATCAGAGGTGCTAGTTTCAAATACTTTTTAGTCTTAAATCTGTATGCTAGATATTGAATAAGGTGGTTTTATTGTTTTTTGTCACTTTGAATATTATTTCTGTTCGTGTTAAAACAAAATCAACTGTCTGTATAAATATATCAGGTGACCACTAAGGCCCATGGGCCTCTTGTTAACAAAGAGCCATAACTCCTTATAAAGGGTCGAAATGAAAACATATTACCCTAATGCACAGCATCAGGGGATAATTACCATATCTGTAAACTTTCATTGAAATACTCCCAGTAGTTTAGGTGGCAGAGCAAGTTTTTTTCAACAATGGGTCATTATAACTTCTTTTAAAGGTGTCGAAATAAAAGTACTTCTTTGATGCACAACGTCAAGGGGCTGTTATCATATCTGTAAACTTTTTTTGGAATTGGCACAGTAGATAAGGAGAAGTTGAAAGGACAAGTTTTTTTCGACAAACGGTCATAACTCCATAAAAAAAAATTGAAATAAATACCTGGATGCACAACATCAGGGGGTATATATATATAGTTTCCAATTCAGAGTATTGGTTTCATCGTTTGGTTCCCTAAGCCTGCAATACATTGGTCCGTGCTTTGGTGACATCTAGACCAGATTATGAAAATAATGGAATTGATTGTACTCCTTTGAAACTTAAAATCAAAGTTTTCATTTATACACAATGTCGTGTATATAAACAAGTCGCAACGCTTCAAGACTGACTCGTCTCTTTGTCAAGCTATGACTGAGTGAGCGATTTGTATTGTTTACCTGCACAACGATGTGACGAAATTGTATATTTCCTATGTAACTCGACCCAGGACGTTTCCTCTACCAATAGAGAGTGAACATGTATATACACACTGTATCGAATAGGTTACTGGTAACGTGCATTGTCTGCGTATTTCCAAACTGATGATTCATATTGAAGATCTTTCCGATGAAACTGGTCTGACAAGACTTATCAGATAATAGTCTCACGCTTATTAAATGTTCTTAACTTCCAGAAACCGATGTTTGAGCAGCCCCGATTAAGTGTATGGATGGTGAGTTCACAATAGAAACTAAAAATATAGTTGTAAATATGTTTTTAGTTTTACACTCAACAAAATTCACGCAATAAACTCATTTGCGTCAGTATGAATATTAAAACAAACAAGATCTTATCAACATTAAGTGAAAGCATTATACATTCTCTGCATATACGAAAAAGAAACACAATCGCCGAAACAAGGGTGCTATACTATCAACAACTGACGTTCTCTCTTGAAATTTCATGGAGTTTTGTAATCAGGTTTCCATATGATGGTGCAGTATTCATTTAAGAGTAGTTAAACTGTCCATGACAGCGAAAAAAAACCCAGTGCATCCTTAATTTTAAAAGGGGTGTTCAAATTTTCCATCAACCAGAGATGTACATGTATATATTACATGTATTATTATCTCCGGTGAAACTCAATTTGCGACAGTTTAATCATAACATACCGCCGCAAAATTCAAAATACCCGGTACAGTAAGATTACTCCCTAATTATAAAACACAATAATGCATATAAAGAGGATAATTCATTTTAATTATAACAAATGGTAAGAAATTTATAAAATTCAACCAGCTTTAACAATCTAATTACGATCACAATTATCAAGTATTTATAAACTAAATGTATAAAAATAATTAGGTTATAGCAAACGGAGTTTTAGTTTAATCGGAACACAAAAATACTCAGATCACAATTCCGTCAGCAGCAATCATGGAATAAAACCCACAGATAGTTCATAACCAAACACACAATGTTTACACAGAATGTAAAGCACTCCACTTGTACAACAGTGCATAGGTTTTAACAGAAAATACATTTATGACACAGTGGCGGATCCAGAGACCTATCTGGGGGGTTTCCAAATTTCTAGGGGGGATTCCATGTGGGGTAAAATTGAGGAAAATGGTAAAAATACATGATTTTTAAAGAAAATTCTCTGGATCCGCCACTGTGACAGAATAAGCATTAAAGCTTGTAAGCTGTAACCTTGATGACAACAGTATTAGTCGTCTCTTCGAGTAGTGGCAAGCTTAATAATATACATATTTTACATCTTCATATAGCTGATATTAGTGAATTTAAAATATAAGGGCATATAAGGACATAGAGAGGGAGCTACGTTTGTTTCTGCAATTCTACTTTATACAAACTTCGTTGTATGCTCCATCCCCTAGACATCTGGCAAGTGTCAAAAACAACATGATGTCGCTAAGTAAGAGCAAATATTGAGTACAGAAATATGAAATCAAAGGTTGACAAAACGTGAACTATTTGGCAGAAACACTATGATATTGAAAACGTATTGATACTATATTATATTTCAGAATAGTCACATTTGAGCACATCAATGATACCGTGGTAAAATACCATGGTAAATCTACACTGTATACAGCACATCAATGACACCATGGTAAATATACACTGTATAGAGCACATCATTGATACCGTGGTAAATCTACACTGTATACAGCACATAATTGATACTGTGGTAAATCTACACTGTATACAGCACATCAATGATACCGTGGTAAATCTACACTGTATACAGAACACAATTGATACTGTGGTAAATCTACACTGTATACATCACATCAATGATACCGTGGTAAATCTACACTGTATACAGCACATCAATGATACTGTGGTAAATCTACACTGTATACATCACATCAATGATACTGTGGTAAATCTACACTGTATACAGCACATCAATGATACTGTGGTAAATCTACACTGAATACAGCAAATCAATGATACTGTGGTAAATCTACACTGAATACAGCAAATCAATGATACTGTGGTAAATCTACACTGAATACAGCAAATCAATGATACTGTGGTAAATCTACACTGTATACATCACATCATTGATTCCGTGGTAAATCTACACTGTATACAGTACATCAATGATACTGTGGTAAATATACGCTGTATACAGCACATAATTGATACTGTGGTAAATCTACACTGTATAGAGCACATCAATGATACTGTGGTAAATCTATACTGTATACAGCAAATCAATGATACTGTGGTAAATCTACACTGAATACAGCAAATCAATGATACTGTGGTAAATCTACACTGTATACAGCACATCAATGATACCGTGGTAAATCTACACTGTATACAGTACATCAATGATACTGTGGTAAATATACACTGTATACAGCACATAATTGATACTGTGGTAAATCTACACTGTATACAGCATATCATTGATACCGTGGTAAATCTACACTGTATACATCACATCATTGATACCGTGGTAAATCTACACTGTATACAGCACATCAATGATACTGTGGTAAATATACACTGTATACAGCACATAATTGACACCATGGTAAATCTACACTGTATACAGCACATCAATGACACCGTGGTAAATCTACACTGTATACAGCACATCAATGCTACCGTGGTAAATCTACACTGTATACAGCACATAATTGATACCGTGGTAAATCTACACTGTATACAGTACATCAATGATACTGTGGTAAATATACACTGTATACAGCACATAATTGACACCATGGTAAATCTACACTGTATACAGCACATCATTGATCCCGTGGTAAATCTACACTGTATACAGCACATAATTGATACTGTGGTAAATCTACACTGTATACATCACATCAATGCTACCGTGGTAAATCTACACTGTATACATCACATCATTGATACCGTGATAAATATACACTGTATACAGCACATCATTGATACAGTGGTAAATCTACACTGTATACAGCACATCAATGATACCGTGGTAAATCTACACTGTATACAGTACATCAATGATACTGTGGTAAATATACACTGTATACAGCACATAATTGAAACCATGGTAAATCTACACTGTATACAGCACATCAATGATACTGTGGTAAATATACACTGTATACAGCACATAATTGACACCATGGTAAATCTACACTGTATACAGCACATCATTGATACTGTGGTAAATCTACACTGTATACAGCACATCAATGACACCATGGTAAATCTACACTGTATACAGCACATCATTGATACCGTGGTAAATCTACACTGTATACAGCACATAATTGATACTGTGGTAAATCTACACTGTATACAGCACATCATTGATACTGTGGTAAATCTACACTGTATACAGCACATAATTGATACTGTGGTAAATCTACACTGTATACAGCACATAATTGATACTGTGGTAAATATACACTGTATACAGCACATCATTGATACTGTGGTAAATATACACTGTATACATCACATCAATGATACTGTGGTAAATCTACACTGTATACAGCACATCATTAAGGAAACATAAAGGATATTTGACGACTGTCTCGTTAATACTATATTTATTTAGACATTATGGTTGAAAACCATTCTTTTTATCAGTCTTCCCAACTTTCCCTATACATTTATTCGAAGAAGACTCCGGATTTTGGACACTCAAATTTAATATTTTCAATCAATGAATTTACTGAACTATTCCTATATTCTAAGATCTAATGATTTTATATGAAAGGACTACTCAAAATACGTCCTTTTAATGTTGTTTTCCTTAATGGTTTTATACACCACAATTTAAATGTTTTATTTTGAGCATGTGGAATATTTTCCCTGGAAATTTTTTTGGGACACAAACTGGATACTGCTAAGACAAATCGGGACAAACATACAAACTGTGAAAATGTTAGCAAGTGAAATATGTCTCACAGCCATACACTGGGATTCTACATGACAACTGTCTAAATGATCCCCATTCCATTGCACTGTGGTTTTTCGTATAAACTGTAACCTCCACTTAATTTCGTTCTGGACATAACTACCACAGTTGGACCAGGGCACAGGGTTTCAACTCCAATCTATCCCTGCTGATAACTATGTTTTGTTTATTTTATCTTTATTTAAGTCTTCTATAAGAATCCCACAAGGTATAGTTTCTAATCAGAAATGACTTAAAAAACTATTATGATGCTGGAAAAAACAATTCCAAATGCGTAGTTATAGTTTTTCGCATTGGTACGGGGATTCTTCACTCTTACAGAACAATCTATGTTTTTACACAAAATAATTTGCAAAATATACGACCTGTAGGTATTCACTGCTAGTAAGGTTAAGCACTGATAAGGCAATGTTTCTTGCAAAAACAAATATATTAGAATATAGGGTTTATTTAGAGTTACAGGCAAAGTAATGTAAAAAACCTTGACATACTACTTAAAACATAGAAGGAACAAACCAACAAGTTCCCATTATGTTTTATGAAATGAACCTTAGTGATTTTTTCATAAAAGTAAGATAGAATGTGGACATTAGATTGAGATTCTTTTTATCATTGATTTATCTACAATAATACCCAATTTTACACAAAATTAATGTCAACATAGTTTATGTATATATATATGAGGATGTCATTGGTACACATAAAATTTACACACAACTGTCTACTCCAGGAAACCAAATTAAACAATTAATAACAATCACAATATGAACAGATATCGAAAATAAATACAAACACAACCATAATGGATTGGTTTACCAGCACACAATATTAACTCATTCACCCCTGAAATTTCAAAATGAACTATTCCAACCTTGGAATTGGAAGAGTCCAAATGTGTCTTCAGGGGTGTCTGAGTTAATGAATCTATTTAAACACAGACCAAATGTACAAATAACTTATATAAGACAAAGAGGACTATTTATACTTATTACTGCCTTAATGCACTATGGTCTCATATGTTTGCACGCCAAGAAAAGAAATTATACTGAATATTCCAAAGGTGTCGACCCTTTTTTTTCCCAAAGCAAAATTATGAAACCATAGAGAGCTCTAAAAAAAGGCAGTAATGGGTTTAGTACATCACATCTTACTGAGGAAAACTACAATGATGACCATAGGCGCGCAAAGATATTTACATTTTTACCACAGCCATGAAAATGTGTATTGCTAAAATGATATTACCCGATACTGGTTTTAAGCGGCAGGTCAATGAGAGGAAACAACTTAATTTCCAACTACATACCTTAAGCTACATCACCTTTAGATGCATAGCTTGAAAACATGATACAGATATTGCCAGGTGGGAACCAATGTTTCAAGACCAGGGGTTTAGTTTGATTGAGTTTTACGTCCTATTAACAGCTATGGTCATTTAAGGATGTAATGTGCCAGGTTTTTGTGGTGGAGGAAAGCCAGAGTTCCCGGAGAAAACCACGGACCTACGGTCAGTACCCGGCGACTGCACCAAGTAGGTCTCGAATCCGCAACCCAGTGGTGGAGGGCTAGCGGTAACACAGTGACAGACGCCTTAACCACTTAGCCACTGCGGCCCAAAGACCAGGGGTAACCTTAGGAATTTATTGTTTGGTTACTGATGGTAATAAAACATCATCAGGTTATTGTTTCATTATCAGCGGTAAATTCATAAGGTTATATTGTTTCATTTTCGGGGGAAACTTCATAAGGCTATTGTTTCATTACCTTGGGTAACTTCATGAGGTTATTTGTTCCATTACAGGGGGGGGGGGCTATTGTTTCAATTGTTTTATTAATGAGGGTAACCCCATGAGGTTATTCAATCACTTTCCAAGATTGTATCATGTCATATATGGGCGGATTGGTCGAGTGGTTAACACTCAGGCCTTCCAAGCAGGCGGCCGGAGTTCGATCCCCGAAGTCGCCGTACGCATGGAATATTAGAGAAAGTGTTTTTCTCCTGCCCACACAACTCCAACAACACAGGTGGAGTATAAAATGGTCTAGGGTGGGTGCCCACACAACTCCCAACAACCCAGGTGGATTATAAAATGGTCTGGGGTGGGTGTTGCGGTATCCGTGCTGTAGCTTTCAAGTGAGGTGGCACTATAAATGATACCGTTGGAAGCCTGGTCCCACTACAAACAGCTACACAATACATCTCCAGCACACACACAGGCATACACACATAGGGAGATATTAGCCAGGGGGCATAGGACTAGTAGTTAGCGCCTGATAAGGCAGCTCCTGCGAATTCCTCAATATTGTATTGATTAATATATATATGCTAATTGTATTGACTGTATAAAATTGTATATCTATGTATTGTAAAGTGCTTTAGAGTGGCTTATGTTAGCTATTTAGGGCGCTATATCAAATGTTGTATATTTATTTATTTTATTATTTATTTTGTTCTTTTCACACCTGTTGTCTAATATCATGTAACCTTAATTTATAGATTTAATTTCCATCTTTATGAAAATAAAGACACATTCAATTGCTTCAAGATCTCAGTTCAATGCTGCGACCCAAGTACATGTATGTGCTATAATGGAGTATCAATACTTTGAAGGTCATAGTTCCTGAGCTAAATTTTGTCTGCTGTATTTATTAAGGCTGAAGTAGAGCTTTTACCTATTATTTGAGTAGCTGTTCTTGAGAAGAAACCCATATGAAAATGAGGTTACAAACAGAGGACAATGGATAACACATCAATACCTGAGCTCACATTAGGTTCAGTTGAGCTGAGAAAATATCCCACACAAGTCCTTTAGGCTGGGTGAGCTCAAACAAAGGAAGGCTGCCTGAGAATTAATAAGGTGCCATTAACAATGTGGGGAAATATTTAAAACACTGATTTGATGGATGAACAAATTGTGTATGATTAAGCACGGGTGATCCGCAATGTTTACGGAAGTTTATTTTTTGGCAAGGCATCCATGAGTTCACACAAGCAGATTTCACAAACACAGTGTAAATATATCCATGACTTCATGTTCTAGCACTATACTGATCCAAAGATAAAATCACAAAACAGGTTTCTGGTTAAAAAATCTCATTAAACATATCACTGAAGAAGATTTTGTTCTTATTCAACACATTCCTGCATAATTTTTAGGTTGATGTGACATTGATTGTTACTAGAAAGTTCCCTCAGAGGTAAGTACAGCAGCACATTTTACACCAACTATCACCGTTATACCATTCCTTGATCACTGATGAGGCCGGGTGACCCATCCTGATGCGACACTCTCATTGTAAGATGGTGGTGGCGGCTCCACAGCGGGTCTGTGAGCATTTGGACCTAATGTGGGAGCATTTGGCGGATTCTGTACTTGGTATCCTTGAGTCTGAATAGAGGGTGCACTAGGTGCCATCGGAGCTTGATAGCCACCCGCTGTTTGCACATTTCCTTGTCCATAACCTGCTATATTGCTACTTCCTACAGATTGATAGCCAGCGAAGCCTTGGGTAGTATTTATGTTTGGGTTGAGAGAGTATGGTAAACCAGCGCCTCCAGCATGAGAATCATAGTCTGTTTCCATCGGGGAGGAGTATGTCACAGCAGAAGTAGCTGATTTACCCCCTCCTCCTGAAGCCGGATGACTGTCAGTCCCTACTTCCATGTCTGTGCACCCTCCACACTGGACGAGGAAAAGTATGGCAGTGAGGACAAGGGCACATACAGATAGGCCACATACAGCAATGGGGTGTGTCAGGAACCAACTCTCACGCAGGTTGGTGGAGTCGCTCACTAAAACACAAAACACAAAGTTAACTCATTACAACACACGGTGGAGTCGCTCACTAAAACACAACACAAAGTTAAGTCATTACAACACACAGTGGAGTCACTCACTA
>NW_018408706.1:23094-44347 GCF_002113885.1 Mizuhopecten yessoensis
CTTAAACACATAACACAAAGTTAAGTCATTACAACACACGGTGGAGTCACTCACTAAAACATATAACACAAAGTGAAGTCATTACAACACATAGTGGAGTCTCTCACTAAAACATATAACCCAAAGTGAAGTCATTACAACACACAGGTGGAGTCACTCACTAAAACACATAACACAAAGAGAAGTCATTACAACACACGGTGGGGTCGCTCACTAAAACACATAACACAAAGGGAAGTCATTACAACACACGGTGGAGTTGCTCACTAAAACACGGAACACAAAGTGAAGTCATTACAACACATAGTGGAGTCTCTCACTAAAACATATAACACAAAGTGAAGTCATTACAACACATAGTGGAGTCTCTCACTAAAACATATAACCCAAAGTGAAGTCATTACAACACACGGTGTAGTTGCTCACTAAAACACATAACACAAAGGGAAGTCATTACAACACACGGTGGAGTTGCTCACTAAAACACATAACACAAAGTTGAGTCATTAAACACACGGTGGATTCAATCACTTAAACGCATAACACAAAGTTAAGTCATTAAACACACGGTGGATTCTCTCACTAAAACACATAACAAAAAGTGAAGTCATTACAACACACGGAGGAGTCACTCACTAAAACACAAAACACAAAGTTTAGTCATTACAACACAAGGTGGAGTCACTCACTAAAACACATAACACAAAATAAAGTCATTAAACACACGGTGGAGTCACTCACTAAAACACATAACACAAAGAGAAGTCATTACAACACACGGTGGGGTCGCTCACTAAAACACATAACACAAAATAAAGTCATTAAACACACGGTGGAGTCACTCACTAAAACACATAACACAAAATTAAGTCATTAAACACACGGTGGAGTCGCTCACTAAAACGCATAACACAAAGTTAAGTCATTAAACACACGGTGGAGTCACTCACTAAAACATATAACACAAAGTGAAGTCATTACAACACATAGTGGAGTCTCTCACTAAAACATATAACACAAAGTGAAGTCATTACAACACACAGGTGGAGTCACTCACTAAAACACATAACACAAACTAAAGTCATTAAACACACGGTGGAGTCACTCACTAAAACATATAACACAAAGTGAAGTCATTACAACCCACGGTGGAGTCGCTCACTAAAACACATAACAAAAAGTGAAGTCATTACAACACACGGTGGAGTCGCTCACTAAAACGCATAACACAAAGTTAAGTCATTAAACACCCGGTGGATTCTCTCACTAAAACACATAACAAAAAGTGAAGTCATTACAACACACGGTGTAGTCACTCACTAAAACACAAAACACAAAGTTTAGTCATTACAACACAAGGTGGAGTCACTCACTAAAACACATAACACAAACTAAAGTCATTAAACACACGGTGGAGTCGCTCTCTAAAACACATAACACAAAGTGAAGTCATTAAACACACGGTGGATTCACTCACTAAAACACATAACAAAAAGTGAAGTCATTACAACACACGGTGGAGTCACTCACTAAAACACATAACACAAAGTGAAGTCATTACAACACACAGAGGAATCTCTCACTAAAACACATAACACAAAGTTAAGTCATTACAGCACACGGTGGAGTTGCTCACTAAAACACGTAACACAAAGTGAAGTCATTACAACACACAGTGGAGTCTCTCACTAAAACATATAACACAAAGTGAAGTCATTACAACACATAGTGGAGTCTCTCACTAAAACATATAACACAAAGTGAAGACATTACAACACACAGAGGAGTCTCTCACTAAAACACATAACACAAAGTTAAGTCATTACAACACACGATGGAGTCACTCACTAAAACACATAACACAAAGTGAAGTCATTAAACACACGGTGGAGTCGCTCACTAAAACACATAACACAAAGTTAAGTCATTACAGCACACGGTGGAGTCGCTCACTAAAACACATAACACAAAGTTTAGTCATTACAACACACGGTGGAGTCGCTCACTAAAACACATAACACAAAGTTTAGTCATTACAACACACGGTGGAGTCGCTCACTAAAACACATAACACAAAGTGAAGTCATTACAACACACAGAGGAGTCTCTCGCTAAAACACATAACACAAAGTTAAGTCATTACAACACACGATGGAGTCACTCACTAAAACACATAACACAAAGTGAAGTCATTACAACACACAGTGGAGTCTCTCACTAAAACATATAACACAAAGTGAAGACATTACAACACACAGAGGAGTCTCTCACTAAAACACATAACACAAAGTGAAGTCATTACAACACACAGAGGAGTCTCTCACTAAAACACATAACACAAAGTTAAGTCATTACAACACATTTTCAGTAAAAGCATTATAGATGTGTTCTTCAATACTAGAAAATTGGGTAATATTAAGTACATTGTATAAACACGACTTCACCAGTTATGGAGGCAGAGCCAAGATACAACGCTCAAAAGCCAGATTAATATTAAAGCAATTGGTAAAACACTACAGAACTAATTATAAGTCAAAGACCATGATCATGTCGACAAAATTCATCCTGTTCAGCACTGAACTGTGTTGATATGACATTCACATCCTATATGAATGCCATCTGCATTAGGTAGGGCTATTAAGTGACAACGCCGTACTGGGGAATACTGTTTTCTGGACATTAGCTTAGACACTGGCTTAATTTACAGTACATCAAAAGATTACACTGCATGGAATTTATTTTTAAATCACTTGTGGAATCGGAAACTTCGCCCAATGAGAACGATATACTGCTGAATCAACCTTTATTTTTTTCCATTAAACTGTATGAAATCATCAAAGGTCCCAATTGATAGCTGTAGCTACCTGGTATAAGCTTGATTTCGTTCACTCCTGTACGATAGTATCAATTTAGCATCCACTGAACTCCCCGTTGTCGCTCTATTTGAATGGTGAAAAGTGAAGCTCATTTTCGAAACAAAATAACACAAGTCCATCATTATAATTATCTAGCTGCCATAAAGATTAGCACTTGCTATGGGTGAAAATTACCCCGCTTTCTAGTGCTAATGATTCTTAAAGATCATTTCATTATTTCATGAATAAGGTGGTTGATAACCGAGTGATATTTCATATTTTTATCATAAAAACTGCCTGCTGTTAAAAGCACTTGGCAAATAACAAAGAAATGACAATAGATTGAGACATCAATTCCTGTGATACTATAGATAAGATCAATTAGATGAAATATTGTAACAGGAAAGAGAAAACTGGCATTGCATGCTTCCATCGGTGGATTGAACCAGTGTATCCTCACTTTTACCAGTGTGTAATTTCCTTGTCTCACCCTAGGGTTGAGACGGGAGATTCCCCTATTCATTACAATGGTATGACATCACTTCAACAATGCAATGACGTCACGTCAACAATCCATCAACGTCAAGTCAACCCTGAATTTAGCCTTTGACATTAACATCACATTATGTATATGATATACGATGGGTGAAAAAGGTAAGAGAAAAAGAATCATTCACCCCCTTGTGGGTGAGATAGGAGAATCTCAACCCTAGGGGAAAGATTCTTAAGTTGCCAAACATTTGGCAAAGCCTCGTGTTTGGAAACTTAAAAATCTTCCCCCTATGGGATGATAGATTCTAATAATTTTACACCCCATTTCATGTGATGTGACGTCACAATGGCTCAAAAATGAGGTGACGTCACAAATTTGGAAATCTTTGATGCAGCAATGCGGAAGAGGCAACATGATGTAATTAAAACCTTTTACAATATGTTAACCCAATATGTTAGGAAGATGAGATTATTTTTTCTGCACAAACTCTGTTTGCAATTATGGAAAATGCTAAATCTGGCTGTCAGATTCGTTTTCGTCTAAAAAAGAATTCTAAACAAGAGACCCTGAGGGCCTGTATCGCTCACCTGTTTCTTTTGTTACATGACACTGACATATAGGTAACTTTAGACCAAATCTGGTAACTAGAACACAAGACATTTTAACATCTCTTAAACGCTTCTCAAGATATTTTTGTTTAAATTTTGAAATTATGATTTTAAAGCATTTAACCCGCCTTGACCTTTGACCCCCTAACTAGCACTTTAAGTTGACCTGTGACCTGATTACTGTAATAAAGAAAAAGATTCACACAGCTAGTCTAGATAACATACCGAAGTATCATGACTCTAATCCAAATGGTTCTTAGGATGTTGTTGTTTGAAACTTTTCACATATTTGACCCAGTGTGACCTTGAAACTAGGTCAAGGTAATTTTAATGAGGAAACTTTATAGCACTCCATCCCAGGTACCTACAGGTTCCCTTAAGCACAAGGCTAGAAGGTGACAGTAATCCTATGTATAATTACTGTTTCTGAATTTAGTCTTCTCATCTGTTCACACATGGCGAGTGACAGGTGCACATGGAACTGCATATTTGTTACAGCAGCTGTATATGTCACAACAGCGTAGTATACCATCATATTTGGCATTAATTAACAAGTGTTAATCTTAGCATTTAACAGGTCAAACATTACCAAGGATTGGTCTAAACATATAACCAACTGTAACAAACTCTCAGGTCCCTGTGATAAATTAAACACTGCTTTTAGCAACAATACAAACGAAAGACAAAAGAGGAAGTTTATTACAGTGATAGTTTTCACACCACTTCTCATGTTCAGCTGTGTGATAATGAAGCCATTGCTGGCGGTTGCTAGCTTCATCTCAGCTTGAACCAAGGTAGTTATCTCATACGCGACATGATAACAAGTTGTTGGAAGAAAGAGCAAGTTTCCAATCCCCCTAACATAGCTCTAGTAACATGCTTGTATTTATAAACACTCTTATTTTAGCTTTTATAGGCCTGACAGTGGCTAACGTTGCCTGTCTGTCTCTACAGAATACAGCCAGAAATGGCGCAAGAATGTTACAGATTACTATGTGACAATCCCTGAGCTCATGTCATGACAAAATCCAAGGCTATCTTGTATCGATGACACAAGGAAACAAGTTTGATCCTTTGATGCAAATGATGGTAAAATCAAAAGCATTACACAGTAAAATTGACCGACTTGAAGTAGTTGTTTTCTTCTTTAATCTTAAAGGAAGACACATCAGCTTGGTGAATGGCCATTTTTTTTTTATATCGGAAACAAATTAGATAACTAACCGTGTGCCTTTGATTTTATCATGACATGTTTTAGGGGTGCAGAGAACATAAAAGAACGCAACCCTGGAATTTTGAGAATCCTATGTGATATGTTCCGTTCAGAGTTGCAGTCCAATAATTCTCAACAAGATTTCAGATAAATTGAATAATGCATGAGTGTGTTTTGAAACTTTGTCTTAATTTGCCCTGTACCTTAACCCCATGAAGAGCCAGCTGTTTCTTAATTGCATTGATTCTGATCCCCACCATATTTTACATCATAGTTTAACTTTATCTCATCTCATAAACAAAGGCAGAAAAGATAAGTTTTTTCATGTTTATACATGTTACAAATAGCTTTACACTTGATGACCCTTCAAAAATCTTGACAGTCCAATAATTCTCAACAAGATTTCAGATAAATTGAATAATGCATGAGTGTGTTTTGAAACTTTGTCTTAATGTTGGTCTAAATTAATGCACCAGCAACGTTCAGAGAAGCTAATGTCATTTGAAGATGTTGCACTAAGTCAGTTAGTGACTTCTGATAATACGGCCATGTCCCCAAGCCCCTGAGGGTGAGGGGAAATGTTCGACCCCGTCTTGAGAATAGATTCCGATCTTCATCACCTTATGATGATTTTTAAGAAACTCTGGCTAAATCCTAAAACGTTACTTTCAGAGGAGATGTTGTTTGAAGACTATGTACTCTGTGACCCTTTACAACCCTATCCCTCAGCCCCCTGAGGGTCAGCCTCTTCTTGAGTAAAGATTTATGGTATGATCAGCCTCTTCTTGATTAAAGATTTATGGTATGATTCAGTGGTTAGTCTCAGAGGAGAAATCATTTGGAGTTTGGCTCTCTATGACACCTTAGGGCCCTGTACCTCAACCCCGTGAAGCGTCAGCTGCTTCTGATCCCCACTTGAACACAGGCTGATGAATACCCAAAAGATTCTTCAAAACGTGAGAAACAGTTTCTGAAGAAAATTTGAAAATTTGATTGTTTTCTATGCACTACTCATATTGATGCCAGACAGGCAATTGCAATAGATCACCTGAGCAGTACAGGTGACCTAAAAACTGAAGTAATATATTTTACATCTTAGTTATCTTTATCTCATTTACAAAGGCGGAAAAGTTTGTTTTTTTCATGTTTATACATACAAATAGATTTACACTTAATGATCCTTCAACAATCTTTCCACTGGTGAAAAAGCGCAAAATCAACAAAAGGCCAAGAGGGCCTGTATTACTGACTTGGATATTTAAACAATCATGGCAATATATTCTCATCAAAACTTTAAATTTAAGCATCAAAAACACCAAAAATATTTACTAAAATTTTGTGCTGAATGGTTTACCACACCTAACTGAGAATTACCCAAGTGGTATAAAAACATTTTTGTATACCTTATTTAAGGTGTCATCAGCTAATTAACTCAATCCAAATTATCATTCCTACATTACATTCTTAAAGTAAAACTCTTTTGGGATTGAGTTACATGTCACAGTGAGGTAGCATATTATACCCTTAAGTTTAAACAAACTCAATTTGTTGAAGATTGTAGTAACTAGGTCCTGATCAAGAACTAACAAAGAATTGACAAAAGTTAATTATTTTAAACTGTGCCTAGCCTTAAGTTTTTATTGACATTTATCGATATGCAAGTTGTTACAGTTAGAACTCCCACTCAGTATAAGCAAAGTAAAGATATTCTCCAAAATAAAAACAAACTGCCTACCTAGTATACCTAGCTATCTACCCTATTTTTTCTGAGGATCAGTCCTGAGTCCTTTACTCATCGCATTTTGAAAGGACTCATAGAATTTCTAGCAATACAGTTTAAAAGGAGCCATGATAATAAATTGTACATTGACCACAAGTTGACTGTATTATACAGAGAACATTTTGTTTAAACATACAGAGTATTTTACATCTAACTCACCAGGAGCTCCACCTGTCAATGGAATACATGCTAGGGTGGTAGCAATAAAACAGAGACAATGTTTCCTCAGCATCTCTCCCTTTTCCGTCATTGTGGTGTAGGTTAGGTCCAATGATATCATTAAATCTGAAAAGAAATACACATGTTGAGAAAACATTTATTTTTTGCATTTTTGAAGGAGTATATAGTCAGAAAACCTATCATCTTTAATTGAAGTTATAAATTGAAGTATACTGAACTTGTACATTAGATATAAAAATGGTACAAAACGAGCTGGTGGTTAAAGTAGTCAGTAATAAGGTATTAAGGACTTCCCGCCCTTCGTAATACATATGTTTCTCTTGTCGTACTTTTGTGTCGTTATTTCTATATTGCGTATCGGACATGTCAATGCGGTAGTGTAAATTATAGTAACACTGGGTAAACAATAGAACACATGCGTGACGATGATATGTCGACACCTGATATTGAGATTTCTTTGAGAAATGTGTAATCACACAAACTTTGAACTTTGAACATGAAGATTCCGATACAAAGACACATATTGACTCACAGGAACACACTGACATGAGAACATACAACTTCAAGAGGGTCATATATGAAGCGCATGAACTAATTTAATTAATTCACAAGCTTGAGGTCATTACCATTATTGCTGTTGAGCGAGTCACGCTTTGTCGAGTAAATCATTCTTACAAAAGTAGTGCAGTAACTGTGAAAATAGTGCTTTGTTAAATATCAAGATCACTATGAAAACACATGTGTGGGTACATATGAGAACAGCATACCATGAGATAGCTTCTTGTTACATGTACCTGACAAAAAAACAGACATGTATCACCATGAATTAGCCGGGTGTGGAATGGAGGCCCATGTTTACATATCGACCAATAAATTGTTTTTAAATGTTGGTATTTTTTTTTCGTTTTTGATATATGTAAAGGGAGATAACTGTAATTGTGTAACCCCCTGCAAAACATTCCGATTCCTTCAAGGAAGATAACTCTTATAAGGATCAAAATGATTGTATAGTGTAAAATAGATTGATAATAAGGCCATTGTATATATTTTGTTAAATTATTCGCTCTTTTTGTATTAAAATATATGTCCTGATTGCTTTAAGCTTGTAGAAAATTACTTATATCCATACAATTTCAATTTAAAAACACTTTATTAAATGTGTTTGATATATTTTGTGATTAATAAAATATTTGTAGGGTCGATTAGCCTAGCTTCCTTTCATTTTTTTTTTATTGTTGTAATAGTTCTAAACAATGCCACAAACCCAAAAAACATCAGGCCTACACCTTATTATTGACTATATATTAACTTCATTATCAGGGGTTGCTATTTTGGGTGAACCTACCATATCTCAAGGGGGTGGTTATAATTATGATGGATCCCCATACCACTAACAAGAATTGGAACTTTTTTATCTGCACAGCAATTTTCTTCGACTGCTTAACTAAATTATGTGACTCCCACGTGGTTGAGTACAGCGCCCATTTTCCTTTTTTTTCTTTTTTTTGCAATCTTGACGGTATCACATGCAATTAATTAACAGTATATAAATATTACATTCATTAGCAGGTGACAGAGAATATTGTCAACCCGAGAAAACCATTGACAAAATTCACTGTCACCTGCTAATGAATGTAATATCTATTTTGTTACACCAAACGTCAATGTAGCTCAGAAACGGCAGCAAACCTCGATAATGACATCTTGTTTGTTGATAGTCTGCTGTTTACAATCGCTATCGCACCGGCGCCTGATGAAATTGGCTGTTGCCGTCAAACGTTCTTGTGACCATCACGGTGGGGAAACGAAGCGGTGCACGCACATTTTTTGCGCATGTGATATTTTTCACTGTCTCATGGCAATATCACCCGCGCCCCTTAAAACCAATGTATTTTCGGAGGGTGACGTACCTGACCGAAACTAAAATATGCTGACTATTGCCAATTTGCATTATTTCTTTCTTAAACAATGTAAAGACACATGTAGTTTATAAGATACGTGATGTAATTCAGTGGACGCGTTAAAGAAGGGCATAATATTCTCGATACATTTTTTTATTCTCCGAAACTGTGCATTTTTAGCTGTGCGGTCCAAGTACGTTCGTTTATCGTGGAAAATTTCCGGGCCACACGTACCGTTTCAACTGGGATACGCGAATGTAGCCCTGGTTGTTTCGCCCTAAATCATGTTGGCGCAAGTTAAGGGTTGTTTCGCCCTTAATCCTGTTCACCCGAGGTTGTTTCGCCCAAAAAATAAATAAAAAAATACGCTAATATATAATAATTGATATGTAAATATATCAACTAAACTTATTGATAACTTTCTATTATTGTTGTTAGATATACTTTATGTAGAAAAATACGCAACTGTGTGAGTGTTGAGAAATCAAAAGAAACACATTCCTTTTTATAAAATTTATTTGAATTTAATGGAAGATAAAGAAGACTTAATTTGTGACTTAAAACTACTAGAATTCAAAGAAAATATCAAACAATGTTTCGCCCTAAAAAAAAAATGTTTTAGGGCGAAACAACCTAGCTAGGGCGAAACAACCCGGAACCCACTGGATGCCACAGTTCTGTCAAGTCCCTGTGCTGTGACGACTCAATCACATGCATACTACTTTGTCATAACGAATATTTTCATACCTGTTCTCTAAGAATCCATAACTTTTAAAAACGTCTAAAAGATGGGTTAGTGGCAGTCAGTGATTTCAATAATTATAAGTGTTGTAGATTGACAAAGAAGGATATAATATTGCCCAATGTTTACTTCGAATTCCTTTCGGTAACCCTCTACCTCTGCAAGCGCCAAATCGATATAGCATAAAATCCGACCCGACAAAAAAATGCACTCTACTATGACAACAACCAGGGACGCTCTGTCTCGGGTGTTTATCCCCATCCCGAGCACAGACCAAATTTTTAAGAATCGTTGCGTTACAAGATATTTCATAACTGTTGTGAATAATAAAATAACTTTTCCCTTCTTATGCCTCTTATTGTCAAAATGTTTGAAGGCTTTAACTGTGTTGAAGACTATGGTGACTTGTACGTCACATTTTATGTATTATGATCATGACGTCATATGGCATTTTCGTCACCGGTTGGCGAGTTTGGGTGCATGGCGAATTTGCCTGCACTAGTAACGTTTTCTGTCAAAATGTCTTAGTTTGGTGTCTGTGCCAGAGGGCTACGTTAATGAAATGTCGACAGATTTCTCGGAGATTTGATCTGTGCTTTGGAAATACTAGCAGCATATGGGCAGCAAAACATTTTTGTTATTTTTTTATTTAATTTTTTCCTGTATCAATCATTTGAAACAGTCATTTTCATATACATTTTGCATATTTCACATACATCAACATTACACATACTTGCAGTATTGTCCATAAGCAGGGATTACACATCCCTGCCATAAGTAATAGTTATTACACAAAATATGCATGTTTATGTACTTTATACTTGAGTTATATGTGTTCAGAAGTTGGTTCAAATAAAAAAAATATTCAAGGATTTACTTGACACTTTCCCATTTCTGCCTGGTCTTTCTTGCTGCATTCGGGGTCAGTTTGTAAACTGAATACAGATCTAAATTTCTATATGGTTCCTCATAATTTTTTTACAAGTTTCCCACTCAGGTAATTGTTTGTACTGTTTCACATCTTCAATAACCCCAAATAGGAAAAAGTCAGTTTTTTTCTATAACAACATCATACTGATTTTAAAAAAGACTGAGTTGATCAGACATATCCACAATGACTGGCTATGTACACAGTCACAGAAAAGGTGGTATATTGTTTCTGATGCCCCACTACAGAAACTGCATTCACCGCTCTCTAGCAGCTTTCGTTTTAACAACATAGAGTTGGAGAAAAAAAAATCTGTGAATGATTCTATATTGCAGACTTTGCAATTTTGAATCTTTTGTCTCAATAAATGGTAAAGAATATACCTGCTTCCATTTATTATTATTTAGAGAAATGTCTAATAGAACATGCCACCTTTCTGGGACTTCACTGGATTTGCTATTAATGTAGACACAATTTTCCTGTAGAAAAACCGAGGTTTTTCGCTATTTCTGAGCTTTTTCAGATTTTCATGTATAATTGTTTCAATGTTTTCCCCATATAAGTGAATTACTCTCTTCCAGCCTCTAATTCCGTCTTTGCGTATTGCAGAGTTTTCTTCTCTTGGGAGCAGGTATTGGTTGTTACGTCACTTGTTTGTGAGAGTAACGTCATCAATTTTTGAGAAAACGACGTAATTTTCTCGCACAAACCAATGACGTAACAATCAATACCTGCTCCCAAGAGAAGATAACTCTGCAATACGCAAAGACGGAATAAGGCTATTGTAATTCATAAAGTTCAAAGTGATTTGATATGATTTTTCTACAAACTGATTATATGTCAAGAGATTACCATGAGCTACTAAGTCCTTAATGTAGAAAATACCCTCGTGACATAAATGTTTGAAAAATATATAAAAAAAAAATATATCTTTATGTTAGAGTTGAACCATAAGGGCTGAGAGAGAATATGCTCAGGGGCTGCGTAGAGGTCCTCGGTAAGAGACCCCCATATCTGTATAATTTCCTTCCAAGAGATACCTAAATATCTGTGTTTTGATACTCAAATATCCCCGCGGTTCAGAGTAATATCGGGGATTATTTGTCTCGTGCGGCACTCGTTTGCTAGTTGGAGCACGAGCGGCGAGTGCTGTCACGTGTCCACGAGACAGGTGAGCACGGGATATAGGGTCATTTCTAGTCGCCTATTCGGGACGCGCGGTTCACATCAAACTTTGGATGGGGATGTAAGCACAGGGTACATTGTATATGTTTATAGGTCGCATGTAGTAAATGCGGGGAGTTTATGGGGTTTTATTATTTTTAGGCGTTTTTAATGCTTGTATTTGTGGTATATAAATATTTTGCTTTTTAAATAACGTACAGAGTATGACATTGGTTTCCGGGTGTCACCCTTGAGAGATATCCTGCAGGGAAATAACAGTTGTCCCGCCTCTGGACGCAGATTTCCGGAGGTTATCTCCGGTTTTTTCTGAGCGAGCGAGTTGATCTCGATGAAGGGGAATCTCTGAGACATGTACGTTTTTCAATAGGGGTTCTGTATTTTTCGCAGAGTACTGAAAAGTTTGTGACGTGCAAGTGTTTATGTTATAAATGTCCATTGCTTGGTATATATGTATATGCTATCTTATTGTTTAATGTCTGATTAAACGCCCATCGCCTACGTCCTCACGGCGAGCTAGCGGCAAATTGAATATTTGAGTTGTGTCGGTTTTTCAAGTAGCGGAGTGAAGCGAGACTTCAAATAGTCCAGTTTTTGTTAAGGTCCAAAACTTATCCCCTCCAAAGTTTTCTATATCATCTATTAATATTTTTTTTACAATCTGATTGATTATTGACATCCAGACAGTTTTTTTTATCCATATACGTTTTAAAGCTTTACTGTAAGAAAAAATATCTGGACATTTTAGACCTCCATCCTTATAATCGCCTGTTAAAAAAATCCTTTTCAGTTTGTCAACTTTGCTGTTCCAGATAAAATTATAAAATAGAGACTGAAATTTTGTTAATAACTTCGACTCTGGACAAGCAATGACTGTTAATACTTGAACTATGATTGGAAAGGCTAAAGTTTTAATCACGGTTACCTTACCTATAATTGAAAGATTCCTAAATGACCAGTTAGTGAGAAGTGCTTCAACTGATTGAAACTTTTCTATAAAGTTGTCTTCAAAACAGTCTTTTGATAAATCATAGGAAATTCCTAAACGTTTAAATTTGCCATGGTGGTTCCAAGCTATTCTATGTCTCGTTTCAATTTCCTCACCGCAACCCCTTTTTGTCCCAATCCATACAGATTGGGTTTTTTCAAAGTTTGTTTTTAAACCGGAACATCCTCCAAAGATGTCGATCAAGCACAGACCCCTCTCTAATGATTGCTTGTCATCATCCAATATAAGTGTTGAGTCATCAGCATATTGACTAATTAAATACTCAGTGTTATTTATTATTATCCCTTTAATATTAGGGCAGAGCTCACAGGTTCAATACATATAATAAAAAATATGCGGAGAAAGGGGGTCCCCTTGTCGTACACCACGGGTTACATTGAAAGAAATGGTTAGGTGGCCATTGTTCTCGACAGCTGACGTAAAATTGGAGTATACATTTTTGAAGCAGTTTATGATCAAATTGCTAAACCCAAAGAAAGATAGACTTCTTTCTATGAATGGCCACTCAAGGAAATCGAAATCTTTCTCGAAGTCCAACATTAATAAAATACCAGGCAAGTTATTGTCATTAGATTTTGTTATATCATTTATAATTCTTGTACACTCACCAATATATCGACCTTTTACAAAACCTGCTTGACTTTGACTTATAATATCTGTTAAAGAAGGTTTAATTCTATTTGCAATAGAAGCAGCAGCAATTTTATAATCGACATTCAATAAATTAATTGGTCTCCAGTTTTTTAAAATACAGTTTTTATTTCCCTTGTTTTGGTATACATTTTAGGATCCCTTGACATTGACTAATAGACATATGTTCATCAGTGAAAGTCTACCCAGAAAAAAATTGTCAAAAGTTCAATCACATTCCGGGCCGCGTTTGCCTTTCTCCTGTGTTTTTTCTGTTTGTTTTGTTCTGATATGGTCTCTAAACACTGAACTGTTTTAAAGATGATATCTAAAGACTAATTCGGGTTAATTCTGATGTCTCTGAAGTCCAAAGCGCTTAAATGGTCTTCGGTATAATTGTTCAGATGGCCTCTACTTTATATATTGTTCTAATGGCTACGATCTCTTGTTATCATTGTTTTGGTGATGTTCAAATCACATTGTGCTGGCCGCATTCCGCGTTTATCGTGATCCAAACAGAGTTGTTCGTTTATGAAATAAGGCCAGACCTAGTAATATGATGCCATGGGGCCTGTTCGTTTTTTAAATGTATCATTTTCGGGTATAAAGCATGGCAGACCTGCAAATTTTCATGGAGACCATGTAAGGCTTTGTCAAGGCTTGCCTGAAAACAACATCAGATTTCGAGGACCAGAGACGTGTAATATACTACTGCCTTTATATGTCTTTGATCCAACCTTATTTCATAAACGAACAACTTCTACGTAAAATGTCGGGTTTAGCTTCGTTTTGAGCAGTTGATTGTTGGTAGCGGGGCCGCTGTAACGCTGAAAATACACCAGGGGTAATTACTGTCACTTTCGCTGCGCCCATGGCATATAAATTTAAGGCTCAGTGCACGTGCACCACCTTGGGGGACGAGTCTAGAAAACTAGTAACTTGATCATTTGATGTACATCAAAAGAATATGTCAGTTGCGTAACGGTAAAATTCATTGGCTTTGAAGTCGGGTGTTGCTCCTCTGGATCACGGCATTTGACCAGTAGGTAGATGGGATGGAGTGCTATGAATCTTCCTCATTAAAATGACCTTGACCTACTTTCAAGGTCACGGGTCAAATATGTTAAAAAAATCGAATAACAATAGTTCAATGACCATAAGGACAAGAATCATGATACTTGGATATGTAATGCAGACCAGCAGTCCAAATCTTTTTCTTTATTATGGTAATGAGACAAAGTTCAACATTGAAGTGCTAGCCGGGGTCAAAGCTCAATATATTGTAAAAAAAAATAATAATCTTCTTCTCAAGTTCCATACGGCCCAGGGTAATGATATTTGACCAGTAGGTACCTGGGATGGAGTGCTATAAAGTGTCCTCATTGAAATGGCATTGACTTACTTTCAAGGTCACATGGGTCAAAATGTTTAACATTTTAAACAACAATTACCTATGAACCGTTTGGTCTAAAGTCATGATGCTGGGGTATATTATGCAGACCAGCAGTTCAAATGTTTTTCCTTATTACAATAATAAAGTTAAAGGTCAACTGTAAGTGCTAGTCAGGGATTAAAGGTCAACGTGGGTTAAAAGCTTTAACAATCTTCTTCTCAAGTTCCATACGGTCCAGGGTAATGCAATTTGGCCAGTAGGTACCTGGGATGGAGTGCTATAAAGTTTCCTCATTAAAATGACATTGACCTTCTTTCAAGGTCACAGGGGTCAGATATGTTATAAACTTCAAACAACAGTATCCTGAGAACCATTTGGACTTGAGTCATGATGCTTGGGTATGTTCAGTGTTATGAAGACCAGCAGTCCAAATGATTTTCCTTATTACAGTAATGAGGTTCAAGGTCAACTCAGGAGTCAAATACAGTGTATGCTAAAACTTCTAACAAAAATATCTAAAGAACCATTTGGTCTAAGAGTCATGATACTTGGGTATGTTATGTAGACCACCTGTGTCAACTTCCAAGTGGTAGTCAGTAGTCAAAGGTCAATGTTGGTAAAAGCTTTAAAATTCAAATTTCAAATTTCAATCAACAATATCTTAAGAAGCGTTTAAGAGATTTTAAAATGTCTTGTTCTAGTTACCAAATTTGGTCTGAAGCTACCTATGTGTCAGTTTAATGTAACAAAAGAAACAGGTGAGCAATACAGACCCTCTGGGCATCTTGTTTTTTAATCCCAGGCCAATCATATAGCTAGCTGCATGCCTGTAATTTTATGCAATTAACAGAGCCATGTAACAGATGATTTTAATCAGGTTTGTATTGAGGATGCCACGTGGTATACATCTTGCTAAGTACAAATATTTAATGTTAGGAGCTTAAACCCACTTTGGCCACCACTTGTCTGTAAATATTTAAAATTGTTTTCTGTCATAATAAATTGTTGAACTTTATTTCTGTCCAAGTAATTTTCACCAGTCGTCTATACATGAATATTTGTGTAACATCAAAATCTGCAACAACAGCAGCAGGACAGTCGAACCTTTTAAAGCTTGTGAGGTTTTAACCTTTTCGTTGGGTGCAGGTTGGTGGTGTGACACCCGTCACCTGTCCAACTTCATAACATGTTCACATTGTTCTGATGGTCATGTTATATTACATATTAGCTCATTGCAAGAAATATTGTGTTCAACATTATACAATGTAGCTGTGTTTACACCACAGTAAAGTCATAATTGTTGAAGTGTTTTACTTGCATTACTTATAGAGGCAATGCAAAGAACGGCCCAAATCAAATTGGTACCGAAATTGGATCAATACCTTTAAATCTTGAAATGTTCAGTCATATTTACAATGTTGAAGTCTTAAAACACGGTCAAGCCACGGAATTAGACCATCTATCTAAGATAGTCCATGGTCAAGCGAACCGTTTTGTCTACAAATGATGAATTCACGAGTTCAAACAGCATCAGAAGACAATTCCAACTTAAAATTTGTTTATGTTCTTGCAAATGGCGTGCATACAATGTACAAATGTACTTTATCATTCTTTTTCATCATGTCGATTATTGTGTTTTCTATTGGATTTTGTTGAAAGAATAACATCCTTTTTGCTCCTAGTAATTAATAAGAACTTTGTGTTTTTATTGCACTTTATTCCATATTCAGTACTAAATTCATGCTCAAAACGGTACCTGCTACCCAAATGCAGGACTATTACCAATATACATATATAGAAGTGCCCAACCTCAGCGAAGTAATTATTGCCTTATGTAGGTAGGATACAGAAAAATTGCTTGGAAATTCGAGTAATTATATTAATAACTATACCATGTTGAAATATATTTTCCACATATATATTTATTCATAGGTTGCATGATAAAAGCCATGACATTTTATAAAACAAAACTGTATAGAGCTTTTTATGTACAAATAGAAATGAGAAGAATTAAATATATACTTAAATGTGTTTGTGTCACAAATATAACAAATTCTTTCTGACATTTTGACCATAGTTCTAAATTGCTGATTTAAGACTGTAAAGTGCTCCACTCCTAGATATTTCATATTGTCTGTTATTCAAACTTCTATTGGTATTTACATGAAAGATCTGTAGTAGCTTTGCATACCCTTAACAAATGGCATTAGAGCCTCCAGATTGTGTTTCTATCATACAGCTTAAAGTCAGAGCAAGAGAACCTAGCTTCATTCAAACCTAACACTCTTCATACATTTCATGTTCACAGTAACAAAGGCAAATTATAAACCTCGACACATCAGTGGTATTCTATTGAGTTGTTTTGTAAAGTGTCCTAGACCTTAGCCTTATCTAACCTCTACTTCTTAACAAATACTTTCAACTTATAAAAAGTCTGAATTTTTAATTCCTTTCAAATGGTTGTGTTTCTTTATAATATTGTATGTTTCCGTCCAGTAGGTGGTTAAGTTGTGTAAAATCCATACAGTTCAATCTACATGTGATTCGTATTTTGTTGCCGGGTAAGGCTACACACGACTGATGTCCGAGTTGGTGTTGAGGGAGTGGTTTCTGTACATTCCGCATTTGCCAAGATGCTGTAAAAAAGGATAAATATGTAGACATGGCAATGAACCATCAATATCGGAACAGAGAAACAAAATTTTAAGGAATTAATGTGACTTTGTGAAGATCTATTACTGCTACAATTGCATTCTAGGTTTCTCAAAGTCTCTATATATGAATTATGAATTTTATAAATATTTAAAATTCTGAAAAGGGTCTTTTTAAGGAGCACATTTTCCTCGATCGCTTTATTTTATCATTGTAAAATTTTTAAAAGTAGTTCAAATATACAAAAAACACCTAAAAGTTCAAATCAAATCATCATATTCTCCCAAAGTTCAGATAAAATGATCAGAATCTTCCAAAGTTCAGATAAAATGATCAGATTTTCCGAAAGTTCAGATAAATTAATCAGAATCTCCCAAAGTTCAGATAAAATGATCAGATTCTCCCAAATTTCAGATAAAATGATCAGATTCTCCCAAAGTTCAGATAAAATGATCAGATTCTCCAAAATGTAGAGACATGCACGTGTATCCGTCAAAAACGTTTTTTGATGTGCAAGATATTTGTATTTACCTCCGAGAACTTTTGTGATCTGCAGTGAAATGAGGTTGGCATGGTGTGAACAGAGGGTGGCTTGGCTCCGTAAGTACAGGAGGTAGTCCTGTACATAGGGTGTTGATCTTTACCTCCGTATCCCTGGAACCAGTCTGAAGTAAAGGGAGATAATGATTGCATGATAATCATTGTTTGCATATATAACAATCATCATTTATTATGTACAATAAAACCATCCCTGTCTGTATCTTTTGAAAAATATAAATTGAAAATAGATAAAATGCTACTTTTCATTAATCCAATTCAAACTACATGTATATACAGGAGGATCTTATTTACTTGAAGAGGACCCATGTTTTAATATTATTACAGGGGAAATCCTGGAATTTAATAGCAGTAGGCCATTTTCAGCAATTTTAGTCAATATCAAAATTAAAAGTGGTCATTCTAAGCAAAATTAAAAGAAAATTGGAACATGCTGGGGTCAATTTCAGTTTTGAGGAATCAATGGCACTCTGACCCCCTCCAGGTATATCCCTGTTATTATACCCAGCACAAACTGACAACCCACCATTTACATACATTTAAGTTATATCTTTAGGAAAATGTTACCTAAGTGCAGTTCAAAATATTCCTTTAAATGGTTACAATTCCACTAGTCTGATAACTAACTGTTGGTAGCTTTCATGCAAAAAACAATTTCCATATGTACATTAAGCTACAGTACTGGTTTGCAACCTATTTTCACCAGGGCATCACATGTTGTATAGCGTAATCACATATGGATATTTTCTTTCTTTGCCAACTACAGAAGAAGTGATTCTGTTTTTAACCACATTTTTTTTGACCAGCATACCTATTTTACTATTTGACAAAGATAGTTGTGCTGTGGCAAGGATGGGAATGTGGCAAGAATAGATTGCCAATTATCACTAATAAAAGAAAGTGTCCATTTCTTATTATTTCATTTTCAAATTCTTAATAAAAGGCTAAAAGCAGCATACAAACCTGGGTTATCAAAGCGTGTAGGGATGTTGTCTGTTCTGTAGAATGCAGCAGTCTGAGATCCCTCGGGTACGCCACCTGGTCCCATTTTCTGTACCTTCTGAAGATTAAAAATAGTAAAATGAAATATCAAAGTGACAATTCTGTCAGTAATGAAAAAAACAGTATACTTCATGAAAATATACTATAAACTTATAAAGTTATATTATCATTTGTATCTTTAATGTATAATATGCAACGCATCCGAATTAATTTCTTTCAATTTTTTCTTGGTTATTTGTACAGTCCAGTGTCAATCTAAATAATGGGAAACATTTATACAGTCCAGTGTCAATCTAAACAATAGGAAACCAAACAGAACTATTTATATTGCAATGGGATAGATCATGACGGGGCCCGGGTTCTAAGGTAGTAAGGTAAAATTGTTATTACTTCAAAATAACCTGGCCGTGTTTTATACCATAGGCCTAAATGGAACAAAACGGTTGTCATATCAAATTCGAGAGTTCGGTAATACTTTTTTTTGCAATATAGACATTCAATAACATGTATATATATGAATGGCAGTGCCAATGTTACCACAGTCGTCGCACAATAATAACACGAAATATATTATGACAATTCAGATTGAACGATCAATAAACGTTTAAAATTCCCATTAAACACCTTATCAAACCATATTTACCTCTTGTTCCTCGTTACAAGCCATTATTTGTTGCGGTTTGAACACTAATCTTTACTAAATAAATCTACTCAATGCACCCAATCCCAAATAATGCCGTAACCAAGTTTTGTTGCTATGGAGAACGTCACTTCCGTTTTTCGAAAAGCGCCGAGACATTCCGAACAAAATCTGAGTCTTTCTCACGTTTGAATGTCATTGGACGTACTAATTCCCACAATATCAACAACATGTTATAATAACTTATTTTATGCAATAACTACATTTTATTCACAAATAAGACAGATCACACTATTTTGCGATAGTGTGAGGAAAAATATCGAATGCCATTAATATATCATTGCTAGTGGTATCACGGAATTAGATTGTTATCTAAGTCCGTGGTGGTATATAACATTTACATCATAACGTTTCATTACGTACATTTTTAAAATAACTATTATATCTGGTCCATGCCTGGTTGTTCACCGTGTAGGTTGTTGTTAAACGATACAATATAAAAAAAAACCAAAAAAACTTGTTATTATCTATTGATCGAAACCTGCCCCAGTGTGTAATCATAATGTAGCTTTCAGAAACATATCGAGTTATCTCCCCCTCTCTAGTGTGTAAAGTTTGTTTCTTATTTGTAAGACGATAATTAGCGGGACGGAAAGACGCCAAATATCCATATTTTTTAACAAGTTCATCCCTTAAACGCTGTTAATACAGTTTTATATAATATATCTTTTCAAATCAAATATAATATACAACGAAAAACATGTAACAAATATATATTAAAACTGTAGTACGTACATGTACCCAGCGTTTAAGGACTGAACTTGTTAAAAATATGGATATACTGAGACAATACATGAGGAACAAAACTTTAGGTTGATTCGGAAATATAATCATCAAAACCTTTAAAGGTCTTAGAGGCGAAATAACGATATTCTTTGGCTTATATAGTTATTTCGATATAACTAAATGTGATAGTCAGCGGGCAAACAAAATGAAGATAATCGTAGTGTATTTCGCCCCGATGATGTTTAGCGGGCCATATGCCGATAAACATGGTTATGACACTGTCATTTATTTAAACAAATATGATCGCCCTTCTTCCCAGCATCCATATGGCCAAATAATTACTTAGGCCTATGAGTCATTCATAAATTGTTTAAAATTGTCGAACGGACGGACGGACAGTTGGACAACAGACGCCGCACAATGACATAACCTTTCTTGGCCTTTGCGATCAGATGAGCTAACAAGAGATCCCAGAGGGATCTTGGCGCCCACCTTTGTACCATCTTCATTAGTTCTTTGTCAGTTCGATCTTTTCTCTTCTTTCCTCTAATCTGTTTGATCGAGTCATGTTAACAGTAAATGCACCTTGAGGTAACTTTTGATCTAAACTTAATACTGATGTGTATGAAAGCCAACCTTCAAAGTGAGTTTGTCATTTCACATATTTACTAGTACAGTACTTAATGTGAAAGAAATAGAAT